>NC_050443.1:135423945-135723945 GCF_903995425.1 Onychomys torridus
TACATTGTGCCTAAATAATATGCAAGCAAACACTATGCTATTTTATACAACAGATGTGGGCATGTGCAGATATGGGTATCTCCAAGGTTCCTGAAGTCAATTCCTCTTGGGTGATAATATAGAACCTGAATATAAAGTCAGTTTGAGACTTACATGAGATACTAGTGGACCTAAAATACATACAGTGAACAGCAAACTGACACTTAAGCTCTTGATGGGGTAGATTATTATTGTACCTACATACTGATCAGTATTCTGAAAAGATTAAACGTATTAACTATTACAATCTCAACCTATATGCTCTCAAGCTACTTACATGGAGCATACCATACCAGAAGAACCCAGGATGTCCTTCTACCATCATGGGATCTTTTTCTCACCTCAGAAATTTTCAGTGCATCTAGAGGTTGGCCTCATCAGGTGCACCTCTGTTAGTATTCCTCAAGAAGCCTTCTGCAGCTGGGCCCTGGGCTTGCCTTTCTTCACTTACCATATTACCTCTGTTCTCTCCAGATGAGATGAGTTTTATGCTGTCCTTACTACCCGCTTTAGTTTATGACTTACTCACATGATTTGCTAGGTGTCAAATCCTTATTGCCCTCCGTTTTTCATTCCCTGCAAGTTTGTCTTTTCCAGCAGGCCTTGTCTTTCCCGTCTTACTTGGATCTTCTTATTTCTCCATATATTTAGCACATGCTGTTTATGATTAAACTGTGTAACAGTGCCACCCACCTTTCCTACCAACATGTAAGCTTTATGAGAGCAAGGGACACTTTCTCATATTTTGTTTCTGTTTTCCAGGGTTTAGCACAGTTAAGTCAAGGCTTCTAAAACTGCACTTGAAGAAGAGTTGGATTTGCAAAGGATTGCAGTTTGTTTTAGAGTAAGATGTTTGTAAAAAAAAAAAAAAAATCAACAAAATGAACTACTAGGAAAACAGTAAGATTAGGCAGACCCACAGTGAGTACGCCATGGGCAATGTAAGTTTCATCTCTGGGAACAAGTGAGCGAAGTAAGTAAACACGTGAAGAAGAAGAATGCACAATGGTTTTCTCCTGTGCTTTGTAAGTATTGTTTGACCCAGAGGCAGTTCTATTAGCTGTGATACCGTGTGTGGAACTTGTACAAGACGAGGCCCCTCAATATCCCATCTCGGAGAAGGAAGGAACTCATGAGCCTCGGTAGGCAGTTCATGTTTGCTGGGGGAGGGATATTTCCTTCATTAGCATAGCCACTGATAAGTAGCCCACACTCCAGAAAATACTCTCACCCTGCTCTAATAAGCAACTTGAATGAGACTCACTGGGTCACCAAAACCAAAGACAAACCAACAAACAAACGAAAAGAAGTGACAGCAGAAGATATACTCCTGGAGAAGATGAAGCTGAAGGGATCAGCAGGTGTGGAAGGAAGCTTAGTGAAGGTAAGGGGAGGTGAATATAATTAAACATGTACAAAGTCTCATAATGGGTATTTTTATGTCTAATATATCCAATAAAAAACTGAAAAGAATGTAGAAAGTACACTTTTAATATATATGATAAAAAATTTTCACTTTGGTTAGATACTTTGTGAACTTTATTTCGATACATTTAAACAGATCAATACATTCAGGTATTTGTTTTTGTTTTTAAAAGAAAAGAAAATGCAGTGTGAGAAAACTGCTATATCAGAAGTTCAGGTCAAATTTCTCTCTTGAAGAGAAAATAAAACTCACAGTTAGGCTTAGCATCTGCCTTAAGTTATTTAATTTCAAGAAATGTCTACTCAATTGAACAGATACACATCACACAATTTACATGGTTAGTCAGGAATTACACTGAAAGTTCATTAAATCATGTCTAGGGAATTTAAGTGAACTCAAGTAAGTAAATTAAGTGCTGAGTTAATTAAGTTGTTAATTAGTTAATTAACTTATAGTTTTAAGTGATGCCATTATCAAAGTGACATGAATTTCAGTTTTATTTTCCTATATTTAGAAGCCCTTCAAGGAACTGTCAAAGCTTGAGGGCTTAATTCTTTTCACAGAGTTTTGGACCAAATACTAACATATTTATAGTTATATGACTTTATTAATTAGGATTGAAGGCATTTTAAAACAATTTGTTTAATTGTCTCTTTTCTCTTGCTTTTACAAATTGAAAGGGATTGCCTTCATTTACTTTTTCTTGTGTGAAACAAACATGAACATGTTCACAGTGTTTAACCAGTTGGATGTATGTCCTTGGGTAAGGGTGGGGGGTCTCCCCAAAGGTCATGTGTTGACACTCGGTCACTAGCCTGTGTGTCATCAGGAGATATGGGCATGTCTCAGGGGAGGGTCTAGTGAAAGAAAGTCAGGTCCTTGGGACAGTCCCTTGAAGGCCATACTAAGATCCAGAATTTTTCTCTCTTTCTTCTTGCTTCCCAGCTGCCATGCTGTGAGCAGGTCTCTGGCACACCCTCCCCCTCAGGATGTACTCACTTCCTTGTCACAACCCACAGGCAATGGGGGCCCCCTGTGAGCAGGAGCTGACACCTTTGACACCATGAGCCAACAAGAGTCTGTCTTCTTTCAGGTGTATCTCAGGTATTTTGTCGCAGTGGTATGAAAGGTATCATTGTATGGTTTAGAAAAGTGGATTCCAGTTATTTGTTCTAGAATGAACCATCTCAAAATTGTTGACTTAAAATACCAGCAATTATTTATTTAGTCTGTGGGTCTTCCAACTTGGCAGGGCAGGATGCAGACAGCTTGTTATAATGCGAATTCTATCAGGGTAAATGCTGAAAGGTCAGAGAAGTAAAGGAACCAGCCACCAGAGAGACTTCTTACCTCTACTGAATCCTCAGACAGAAGGGCCCAGCTCCTGTCTCCACTTCGCCTTATCACTTCCTCTCTCTGACCAGCCATATCACTTCTGGTTTCCTCCTCCCAAGTGCTGGGATTAAAGGTGTGTGCTACTACTGCCTGGCCTCTAGTGGCTAGCTCTGCACTCTGATCTCCAGGTAAGCTTTATTTGTTAGAGCACAAACAAAATATTACCACAGCTTGTATGTTCTGACTGGAACTGGTTGACCTAAGAAGGCTCATTTACGTGGTTGACAGGCTGGTACTGGCTGCTGGCTGGGAGCTCAGCAGGACTGCTTCCTAGTGTCCCTCCATAGTTACCCTGGGCTTCCTACAGCTTCAGGCTTTGTGGAATTAGTGACAGAGACATGAACAGATATGCAGAAGAATTAAATTAGACCCACATCTATTACCTCACACAAAAACTAACTCTAAGTAAATCGATACCTACATATGAAACCTCAAACACTGAAACTACTAGAAGAAAACATAAGAAGTACTTACATGGCATAGGTGCAGAAGAGAACTCTCTGAATAGGACTCTATTTGTCAAGGAATTAAGGCCAAGAGTTGACAAGGAGAACTTCATAAATTAAAAAGATTTTGCACAGCTAAAGAAACGATCAATTGGGTGAAAAGGAAGCCCACAGACTGAGAGAGAATCTTTGCTAGTTATATATCTGACAGAGGACTAATGTTCAGAATAAAGGACTTAAAAGATGGAGTGAAAAACCAAACAACTCATTCAAAACCTAAGTCCAGGACCTGAACAGAGAATTCTCAAAAGAAGGGAAAAAATGGCTAAGATATATCTCAAAAGAAGAAGAAGAAGGAGGAGGAGGAGGAGGAGGAGGAGGAGGAGGAGGAGGAGGTGGAGAAGAAGAAGAAGAAGAAGAAGAAGAAGAAGAAGAAGAAGAAGAAGAAGAAGAAGAAGAAGAAGAAAAAAAGCTCACCATTTTGAGCAAATAGGGAAATGCAAATTGAAACAACTTGGAGATTTCATCTTACCTCGGTTAGAACGGCAAAGATCAACAAATGGCAGACAACAGGACAACAAATGCTGGATGGAGCATGGGAGAAAGAGAACCCTTATTCACTGTCAGAGGGATTGCAAACTGGTCCAGTCACTCTGGAAACCAGTGTGGAGAATTATCAAAAAGCTAAAAATAATTCTACCATGTGGCTCAACTACACCACTACTTAGCATAAGCCCAAAGGACTTGACATCCTACTCTGTTAAGGTACACAGACCAGGATAGGAGATAAAGTTCTGTTATACTGTTGGAGGTATTTTAAGAAAATGATTTGACCTTCTGAACATTCCATTTCTGATGTCTTAAAGGATTATGATACTTGCCTGATAGCTGTATATCTCAGAGCAGTTGGAAAGTCCAAATACACTACTACATAGAAAAGTATATTTTTGATGAGAAAATAAATTATGTGTGACTGGATATTCATGCTGCCAAAAAAAAAATCCATCATATTTTCATATATATATATATTACACTGCATTTGTCTGTTTGTATACAGAAGTCACAGTTAATTTTTTTTTCAGACAAAGTCTTTATGTGGCCTTTACTGTCCTGGAACTTGCTGTGTAGAATAGGCTGACTTCAAACTCACAGAGATCTGCCTGTCTCTACCTTTCAAGTGCTAGGATTAAAGGTGTGAGCCACAACACCCAACTGCTAGTACTTCAATTATGATATTGCTAAGAATCATAATTATGGCCTCAGGCAATTTACTTATACAATGAGAATACAAAACTAAGAATGTAGGAAAGATATTTTTGCACTGTTGGCAATTTAGATTTTGGGTGGAGGCCCAGGGCCTAATGGTGAAGTTGCACCTATGAACAAGTATTGATAGACTTACTAACTTTCTATATTCACCAAGCTGTTTAAATCCAGGAGACTAAGCCATGGTGTGGAAGGGTGTTTGTCAGGGATTGCTCATTGGTTGGAGGTGATCATAGCTGTGGCCCAACCAGGGAAGCCAAAGTGATCTCAGTTCTGGCAGTGGCTTCTCATCTAAGAGCAACTCCAGGAAGTTGAGCATCTGAGCGTAGCCCTAGAGCTGAAGAGAGTGGGAGGAAGGGTAAGATACAGCCTAGGAGAGAGTAGTGGAGACACTTGTGAGCAGCACCTAGTGTCCCAAAGAGAGAGTAGAGCAATCCAATGTCTTTCCCAGGGAGAAAAAGTAAGAGTGTCCAGATGAGCCATCGGGGAATGGGCTTATTAGATGGGCTTATTTATTTATTTGAACAGTTGAAGCCAGGAATCCATAGACCATCTTCCACAATGTCTCTACACTTTCGGCCATCCCTCTTACTAGGTGTGACACCCTTGAGAGTGGACCCATTCTCTAGCAACTTCAAGGCTTCCTGAATGCTTGTGTTTCCAAACCAGCCATGAGATACTGTAACAAATGTTGGACTGGATTCAGGAGAGACTATTGCACTCCTGCGAAAAGTATTTGGTTCCTTGAAGATTGGAAAGAGTCCCTGGGCAGCTACCTAGAACACTCAGTGCTCTCAGAGGCTAGTTATTGGCAAATATCTAAGTGCCTACAAGTTCAGATTTGGGTGTGTGCAGTATATTCTCTGTACAAAGGGAATTCTGTTCATGCTGGCAGCACGTTTTCGCTTAGGATGGAGTCCAAGACTGACATTCTGGTAGTATGTAGACTGAAATGGAGATAGGAAATAAAGAAAAGGAATGTTCCACATAGTTCTTAGGAAGTACACTTTCTCAATGAAAGAAGTCAATAGATGCATGCAGCATACAGCCAGTTCCCTGTTGCCCTGGGCAGGCAGGAAATAAGGCAGGTCTCAAATGTTCAGGTACTTCCAGTGCTCTGCTGGGATTATGTTCTTAAGGAATGTTATTGATTGTCTACTGGGTATTTGTTCTCTTCTTATTCCTCAATAAGAGAACTCAAAATAGTTGAGTCTTGGACCTAACTATAAAAAGACATTTTTAGACTCATAGCAGAAAACAAAACAAAAAACAAAACAAAACAAAACAAAACAGTGATGACTTCTCAGAGGCCACTAGATGGAGCTTTCCAAGGGAGTTTTTCTAGGAAGGCTGAGCTAGCTGGAAGCATTTGAATTATTTCCTTCTTTCTTTTTCTTTTTCTTTTTCCCTATCTAGGATGGTAATGAGATCGCTGGATTTGCAGCAGCTACCTCAATACCATGAAGCCAACTTGAGGAGGAAAGTAACAATGAAGGAGAATGACAGAGCATTTGTCTTTGATGACTGTGGCACTGTCATCCTAGAACCAGATTAACCATTTCTATAAAAAATAAAACAAAACACTATCTTATCTCATCTATTATTACTTTTGTCTTCTTTTTCTTAATTGAAATTTTTTTCCAGAAATTTTTTTCCATACAATATATTTTGATCATGTTTCCCACCCCCTCCAATTTCTTCCAGATACTTCCCATATCCTTACTCACCCAGCTTTATGTTCTTCTCTCTCTTTCAACAACAAACAAACAAACAAACAAACGACAAGAAAAAAACACAACACACACACACACACACACACACACACACACACACACACACACATACGAATCAAACAAACAAAAGACCAACAAGACAAAAAAAGTCAAAACAAAAGCAAACGAAACAAAAAGTCAACAAAATACCATCAAGTTAGTTTTGTGCTGGCCGTTCTTGGGCATGAGGACTACCCTAAAGTGTAACTAATACACCTAGTGAGAGCCCATTGGAGGAAAATGATTTTACCTTTGCTACTGGGTGTCGATTGCAGATAGCTTCTTGGTTAGGAGTGGGATCCCCTGCCAACTTTCCCACTTAGTGCAGAGACCCTGTCTCTTTTGGATCTGCTTAGATCTTGTGCATGTGGTGACAGTCTTTGTATGGTGCCTTAGTACCATTGTGTCTGTTTCTTGGAGTCATTTATCACCTCTGGCTCTTACAATCTTTCTGCCCCCTCTTCTGCACAGATCCTTGAGATTTGAGGCAGGAAGGGTTTGATAAAAACATCCCATTTAGGATTGAATATTTCAAAGTCTATTATTCTCTGCACATTGTCCACTTGTGGGTCTCTGTGTTAGTTCCCAGATCTTGTAAGAAGAAGCTTCTCTAGTTAGGGTTGAGCAATGTATTGATCTATGGATATAGCAGAATGTCATTAGGAGTCATTTTATTGCTGTGTTCATTTAGCAGAATAATAGTGGTATATTTTCTTCTAGGCCTGTGAACTATCTAGGCTCAGGTTATTGGTCAAATTAAAAGTATCAGTTATGGGTTCCATATTATAGGGTAGGCCTTAAATTAAAATTTAAAAAGTAGTTGTTACTCCCATAACATTTGTGCCCCTATTACATGAGTACATCTTGCAGGTAGTTCACTATTGTAGGTCACAGTAGTTGGGTGATACGGATGATTACCTTTCTCCTTTGCTACCTTCCAGTATCATGAACACTAGTTAGTAGGGGTGGATCTTCTAGATAGACACCAGCTCAACTTCTTTATGTCCAATGATAAAAGTTATTGTCATTAGCAATAGAATCTTACTGTCAGGTTGTAGAGAGTAACCAATAGCCTTAACAAGTGTTCTGTGATGTTTGGGGGTTCTGATAGAGCTCCTTTGACCAACAGCTCAACAAGATATAACCCATTCCTGGCAATGGAGTTTTTTTTTCTTAGTGATGTAAGATGTTTAGTTGGGTCATTGTCTTCCCTATTATTTGGTTACTTTCATATATGTATATATTTTAGGAAGCTTCTATAGTAGTAGGGTTCCACATGGTTTCTCAAATGGCCTTTAGTGTTAGTTGTCCCTCCCCATATTCTCTTCTTTACCCTTCTTTCCCATCCCCCTCCCTATTTAATTCTTCTAATTTCCTCCTGTCTCTTCATAACACTATATTCTAATTCTCCTATCTTGGGAGAGCCTCTCATCCCCACTAGTTCCTTATTAGGCACTTAATCTTTGTAGTTATTCCAATGGTAGAAAACTTAGAAATTTTAAAAGCTAACATCCACACAAAAGAGAAAACATACAGTGTTTGTCTTTTGGATCTGTGCTAAGTCACTTGGGATGATTTATTTTCTAATTCTATCCATTTACCTGAAAATTTCATAATTTAATTTTTATTAACAGTGGAATAATATTCCACTGTGTGCATGTACTGTACTTTTATTATCTATTTGTAAGTTGATGGACATTTAGACTGTTTCCAATGTCTGACTATTATGAATAGTGCAGCGATGAACACAGATGAGCAACTATCTTTGTAGTAGGATGTAGAGTCCTTGATGTGTATGCCCAGCAATGACATGCTGGATCTTGAGGTAGATCTATTCTCAGCTTTCTGAGGAACCGCCATACTGATTTCCATAGTGGCTGTACAAGTTTGCTCTCCCACCAGCAATGGATGAGTGTTTCCTTTACTCTACATCCTTCTCAGCATGTGCTGTCATTTGTGTTAATGATCTTGGCCATTATGACTGGAGTAAGATAAAATTTCAAAGTAGTTTTAATTTGCATTTCCCTAATGGGTAAGGACGTTGAAAATTTCTTTAGAGACTTGTGTTTCATCTTTTGTCAGCTTTCTGCTTGGTTCAGGACCCCATTATTTAGTTGGGTTGTTTGTTTTCTTGATGTTCAGTGTTTTTAGTTCTTTACATATTTTAGATACTAACCCTCTATCAGACATATAATTGGTAAAGATCTCTATCTATTCTTTAGGCTGCTGCTTTGCCTGAGTAGTGATGTCCTTTACCATACAGAAGCTTTTCACTTTAATTAGGCCACAAGAATTAATTGTTGGCCTCAGTGCTTGTGCTACTGTTAAGAAATACCTTTCCTGTGCCATTGAGTTCAAGTTCTCGTTTTCTTTTTCATCAGACTCAGGGTATCTGGTCTTATGTTGAGCTCCTTCATCCACTTCGGATTGAGTTTTGTGCAGGTGATAGATTCTACACTCATCCAGCCAGTTTGACCAGCACCATTTGGTGAAGTGACTGCCTTTTCTCCAGTGTTTGTATTTGGCTTCTTTGTCAAAAAACCAGGTGTCTATAAATTTGTGGGCTTATGTTTGGTTTTTTAATTTGATTTCATTGACTAATGTGGCTGTTGATGTTTTTATGCAAACACCATGCTGCTTTTATTACTAGCTTACACTAAAAAATGATGTGAAAAGATGAAAAGACAAAAAAGAGGAAAGATACTGAAGGGCACCCTCTGAACATAGCTTTTTGCTCCCTTTCACTTTTTAATTAAAACTCATTTTTGGATTTCTTTTTTTCTTTTCTTTTCTTTTCTTTTTCTTTTTTTTTTTTTTTTTTTGAGCTGAGGATCAAACTCAGGGCCTTGTGCTTGCTAGGCAAGCGCTCTACTGCTGAGCTAAATCCCCAACCCATATTTGGATTTCTAATGCTGAAGGGCCCTATCCTTATAGACACTCTCAATTGAAAATCCAGCCAATAGCATTTCATTTAGTCAGATTCCACTAGAGCCGTGCTTCTCAACCTTCCAAAGGCTGTGACACTGTAATACAATTCCTCATGTTGTAGTGGCCCCCAACCATAACATTATTTTGTTGCTGCTTCATAACTGTAATTTTGCTACTGTTACGAATTATAATATAAACATCTGATATGCAGGATATCTGATATGTGACTCCTGTGAAAAACCCCACAGTGATCATGACCCACAGGTTGAGAACCACTGTGCTAGAGAGCTGTGTATATAACACTTGCCTCACATGGGTAAGATCTTGATCTTGATGCATGCCCCCCCAAATTTTTTAAACAGTTTTTGAAAATTTTATACATGAATACTATAATTATATCATTTCTCCTCTCTCCTTCCCCCTCCAACTCCTCCCATGTCCCCTACTACCTCTCAAATACATGATCTCTTCTTTAATTATTATTGTTCATATGTACATGCACACACATGCATTGCAACCTGCTAAATCAGTTTGATATTTCTCATATGTGTATGTGCATAGGGCTGACCTTGGTATTGAATAACCTATCAGGGGCTCATTCCCTCATTCCTGGAGAAGACTAACTTTTCCTCCCTTAGCAGCCATTAATGGCCTATAGCTTCTCATCTAGGGTAGAGCCTTGTGAGTTTCCCCATCTACATTGTCAACCGAGGCAGTCATTGTCCAGGTCTTGTTAGACAACCACATTGTTGTGAGTTCATGGGTGCAGCTTTCTGACATGCATAAAAGACATTATCTTGGGGAGACTTCCTGGTCTTCTGGCTCTTATCTTTCTGCCCCTGCTTCTGTGATGTTACTGAGCCTTAGTTGTACAGGCTGTGTTGTAGAAGTATCAGTTGGTGTTGAGTAAGCCCTGGTTAATTGTTTTCTGAATTTTTGTCAGTTGTAGATTTCGGTGATAGTCTCCATTTGCTGCAAAAAGAAGCTTCTTTGATAAAGTGTGAGAGCTTTACTTACCTGTGGATATAAGGATAAGAAATTTAGAATAAGGTTGGGAATCATGCTGGTTTTAGAAAGTGGCCTCACCAACCATGGGTATAGATTTACAGACCTGTTGAGTGGGCCTCATGTCCAATTATAAAGCTATTGGTTATGCCCAAGATTTAACTCCCACTATTGTACCATTGGGATATCTTGCTATGCTGATCATGTGCTTTGTAGGCTTTATGGATGAAAAGAACCATTGATTTGCTTTTCTCCCTTGGCAACCAAAGGCAAAACTACATTGTTTTGGGAGTCTCTTGGTCTGTTTACTAACAACTTAGATTTCCATGCCTGATACTAGGATTTTTTGTTAGACAGTCTATAGTTCTTGAAGGGAGCTTTATAACCCCAAGCAGCACAATTTCATTTAAATTATTTATATATCTAAATAAATATATGTACACACATATATAATATTTTAAGTAAACATGAAATAATGTTTTCACATGATTTATCAATCATCCTTAGTGTTCTATATCCCTCCTTCTTTTCTTTTCTTCTGCATTGCCCTCCTGCCTCCATCCCCAGATAAAGGTCTCTCTGTTTTTGTTTTTGTTTTTGTTTTTGTTTTTCATTTCCCCTTCATAGCAGCCCAGTTGTATTATACTCTTCTCTCTAGAGATTTCCACCATGGTTCTTTTTCACTTCCCTGGTTTCTGTGGCTACTACAAGTTACATACTCACATTTAAAGATTCAGAGCTAGGATCTGCAAGTAAGAGAGAGCCTGCAACATTTGTGTTTCTGGGTCTGGGGTATCTTTTTCAGTATTATATTTCCCAGGTCCATATATTTACCTGAAAATTTCATGATTCCATTTTTCTTTATAGCTGAATAGCATTCTAGAGTGTAAATGTATCACATTTTCATTATCCATTCATCAGTTGGGAACCATATAGGTTGTTCCCATTTCCTGGCTATCGTGAATAAAGCAGCCATGGACATGGTTGAATATCTATGGACCATGATGTCAAGTCCTTTGGGCATATGCCAAGGAGTGGTATAGCTGGGCCATGTGGTAGATCTGCTTTTAGCATTCTGAGAATTCTTTACAGTGATTTCTGGAATACTTACATTAGTTTTCAGTTCTACTAACAGAGAGTGAGGTTCCCTCTTCCCCACGTCCTCCTCAGCGTTTGTTGTCAACTCTTTTCTTGATCTCAGCCATTCTGACTGGGGAAAATGAAATCTCAAAACACTTTTCATTTGCATTTCCCTAATTGCTAAGGCTGTTGAACACTTTTAAATATATTTCTTAGCTATTTGTATTTATTCTTTTAAGAACTCTGTTTAGACTGATAACATATTTTAGTTGGGTCATTTGTATTCTTGACTTTTTGTTTTTTTAGTTATTTGTATATTCTGGATACTGATCCTGTTTTAGTCACTGCTCTATTGTGAGGAGACATCATAACCAAAGAAACTTATAAAATGAAGCATTTAATTGAGGCTTGCTTATAATTTCTTAGGATTAGTCCATGATCATCATGGTGGGGAGTATGATGGTGGTCAGGTGGGCATGGTGCTGGAGAAGTAGCTGAGAGCTTACATCTGATCCACAAGTCACGGGCAGAGAATGAGACACTGGGCCAGTCAGGGATTTTGAAACTTCAAAGTTCCCAGTCAGTGACACTCCAACAAATCCACGCCTTCTCCCACAAAGTCACACCTAACCCATCTGAAACAGGTCCCCTAGTGACCAAGCATTCAAACGGGTGGAGGGCATTCTCATTCAATCACCCCAAGTCTCCGTTAAATGTACAGGTGCAAAGATTCTCTCGTACCCTGTGGGCCTCCTCTTCGCTCAGCTGATTACTTTCTTTGCTGTATAGAAGCCTTTTCGTTTTATGAGGTCCCATTTGTCAATTGTTGGCCTCAATTCCTGAGCAAATGGAGTCCTATTCAGAACATCTTATCCCATGCCTGTATCTTATAGGGTGTTGCTTTTGCTTTCTCCTAGCACTTCAGTGTTTTGGGTTTCATGTTTAAGTATTTTATCCATTTGGAGTTAGTTTTTATGCAGGGTGATAGATACAGATCTAATTCTCTTCTGAGTGTGAACATTTAGTTTCCCCAGAACCATTTGCTGAAGATGCTGTATTTTACCTAGTGTATTTTTGGCATTCTGCCAACTATGAGATGGCTATGATTAATTATATTCATGCTTAGATGTTCTCTTTTGTTCTGTTGATCTATGTGTCTAATTTTTGGCCAGATACCATACTTTTTCCCCCTTAGAACAGCTCTACAATGTATCTTAAAATCAAGGTTGGTTTTACTTCCGGCATTCTTCTTCTTCTTCTTTTCAACCAGGATTGCTTCAGTTTGTAGCTGGAGAGCTTCTCTGCAGGCCCCGCCAAGCCCCCGCAGCCCACTTACAAAACAAACACGCAGACGCTTATGTTGTTTCAACTGTTTGGCCTAATGGCTCAGGCTTCTAGCTAGCTGTTCTTACATCTTAAATTAATCCATTTCTATAAATCTATACCTTGCCACGTGGCTTGTGGATTACCAGTATCTTACATGTTGGTAGTCATGGCAGCGGCTGGCAGTGTCTCTTGACTCAGCCTTCCTGTTCCCAGAATTCTCTTCTCTGCTTGTCCCGCCTATACTTCTTGCCTGGCTACTGGCCAATCAGCATTTTATTTATACATAGCAATATCCACAGCATTGGTTTTCTGAGGTCTTTCGTGGTTTCATATGAATTTTATGATTTTTTTTCTATGTCTGTGAAGAATGTTGTAGAGATTTGTTTGGTATTGCATTGACTCTGTAAATTTCTTTTATATGATGGCCGTTTTCACAATACTAATTCTACCAATGCATGAGCTCTAGGGGCCTTTCCACCCATTAGAATCTACCTCAATGTCTTTCTTCAAATATTTAAAGTTTTCATTATAGAGAACCTTTGCCTCAGTGGTTAGGTTTAATCCTAGATTTTTCATTTATTTATTTATTGTCAATGGAACATTTCTGTGATCTCTTTCTCAATATGTTTGATATTGATGTATAGAAATGATACTGCTTTTTGTTTTTCAGGTTTAAAAATAATTTTTATGTATATTAATGTTTTGCCTACATGTATGTATGTGGACTAGATGTGTACCTGGTGCCCACATAGGTCAGAAGAATGTGTTGGATCCCCTGGAACTAGAGTTACAAATGGTTGCGACCAAACATTTTGTGGGTACTAAGAACAGAACCCTCTATAAGAGTGTCCTTAACCATTGAGACATTTCTTAAGCCTCCAAGGCTACTGATTTTTGTAAGTTAATTTTGCATCCTGCCATTTTGCTGGAAATGTTGATCATTTCTAGATGTTTTTCTGGTGGAATATTTGAGGGGTCTCTTATGCATAATAATATATCATCTCCAAACAGAAATGAATATATATATATAAAATTTTTTTTTTCCAAGACAAGATTTTTTTTTCCTGTGTAGTGTTGACTGTCTTGGAACTCATTCTGAGCTGGCCTCAGAGTTCCTCCTGCCTCTGCCTCCTGAGTGCTGGGATTAAAGACATATACCACCACCACCCAGCTATATCTTTATTTCCTATTTGTATCCCTTTAATTATTTCTACCTGCCTTATTATTTAGCTAGTGATTCAAGCACTAAGTTGAAATGGAGTAGTGAAGGCTGACAGTTCTGTTTTGTTCCTGATTTTAATGGGATTGCTTCAAGTTTTCCTCCATTTAAGATGCTGTTGGCTGTGGGTCATAGGTAGGCTTTATGAAGCTGAAGTATATTTTCTCCAGTCCTACTCTCTCTAGGATTTTAACACAAAGGCATGTTGGATTTTGTCAAAGGCTTTTCTGCATATATTGAAACTATCATGCAACGCTTTATTTATTACATTTATTGACTTACATGTGTTAAACCATCCCTGAATCTCTGAGATAAAACCAACTTGATTGTAGTGAATGATCTTTTTTATATTTGCCTATATTCAGTTTATAAGCATTTTATTAAGGATTGTTTTTTGCAGATACATTCATGAGTGATATTGACATGCAATTTTTTTGTTGTTGTTGTTGAATCTTTATCTGGCTTTGGTACTAGAGTACTAATGGCTTGGTAGGAGGAGTTTGGAATTGTTCTTTCTACTTCCTTGAATAATTTAAGAAGTGTTAGTTATATATCTTTTAAAGTCTGGGAGAATTCTCTTGTGGGTCTATCTGGGTTTGTTTGTTTGTTTGTTTGTTTTTTTCTAGTTGGAAGTCCTTTAATTAACATTTTGATCTCTTTATTTGTTATGAATCTCTTTAAAATACCTTCTTGGTTTAACTTCGCTGGTTTGGACAATCTGGAAACTCATTCATTTACTTTAAAATTTATACTTATTGGAATATAGTTTTTTAAAAATATGGAACACTTCATGAATTTGTGTGTCATCCTTGCACAGGGGCCATGCTAATCTTCTTTGTATCGTTCCAGTTTTAGTATATATACTGCCAAAGTTAGCATGGAATATAGTTTTTTAAAGTATTTCCTTATATCCTGAATTTTAAGCTGTTTATTGAAATGTTTTCCCTGTGTATCTCCGTTTCTGTTAATTTGGGTCATCTCTTTCTTTTGGCTAATTGGGGCAAGAGTCTGTCAATCCTATTTATCTTATCCAAGAACTAGCTCTTAAACTTGTTGATTCTTTATATGGTTTTCTTTATTTCTATTTCATTGATTTATGTTCTGGTTTTCATTATTCCCTGCCATTGATTGGATTTGCATTTGTTTTGTTTTTCCAAAGTCTGAGTTCTATCATTCACTCATTTATCTGTGCTGTTCTAACTTTCTTAATGTAGTTGCTTAGAGCTATACATTTCCCTCTTATTATGGCTTGAATGTGTCACAGATGTGTTATCAGTTTCAATTAGCTCCAGGAAATTTGATTTCTTTCTTTGCTTCTTCTTTGACCCATTCATCATTCAGCAACATGCTCTTTCATCTCCATGAGTTTGTATAATTACTAGAGATTTGTTTGCTGTTGATTTCAGTTTAATAGTGTTGTGATCAGACAGGATATTTGAGGTTATTTCAGTTTTTTGGAATTTATTAAGATCTGTTTCATGTTCTAGGATGTGGTCCATTTTGTAGAAACTTCCATGGGCTACTGAGTAGAAAGCATATTATCTGGTGTTTGGGTCAAATATTCTGTATGTATCTGTTAGGTCCATTTGATGTGTGATGTCATTTAAATCTGATGTTTTTGTTTATTTTTGTCCAAGTGACCACTGTTACTGAGTTGGAGTTAATTTGTGTCTCTGAGCCCAATCTTAGGTTTCTTATTAAATTCATGGTTTCAGGGTTTGGTGGATGTGTGTTTAGGATTATAATATCTTCCTGGTTAATTGTTCCATGACTAGAAAAAAGTGTCCATCTTTATCTCTTCTGATTTATTTTCATTGGACGTTCATTTTGTCAGCTATCAGGCTCACGACACCTGCTTACCTTCTTGTTCTGTTTGTCTGAAATGCCATTTTCCATCCTTTACTTTAAGGTGGTCTGTCTGAAGGTAGAATGAGTTGCTTGTAGACAATAGAAAGATGGATTTTATTTCTTAATGTATCCAACTAAGCTGTGTCTTTTTATTCAGGAGTTGAGACCATTCATATTTGACATTGTGTGTTGATGCTGTCATTTTGTTTTTTGCTGATTCTTAGTCCTATTTCATGTTTCCGTGATTACTGATTCTTTCCCCATCCCCATATACTCTTTGATGTGCTTATTTCTCTCTTTAGTGTACTCTAAAGTATTATTTCCAGTGTTCTCCATAGAGCTGGTTTGGTGGACATGAATTCTTTTAGCCTGTTTATAGCATAAAAGTCTTTTCCCCTCAACTATGGCAGATAATGTTGCTGGGTACGGTATATAGGTTGAAATCTGTGATATTTTTGAATTTGAGGTGCATTGCTGTAGGCTCTTATGGATTTTAACTTTCCACTGAGAAATCAGTTGCTAGTCTGTTGGGTTTTCCTCTCTATATGACTTGTGGTTTTTCTTATGAAGCTTTCAAAAACCTTCCCTTTGTTCAGTATATATAGTGTTTTAACTTAATATTCTGTGGGGAGTTTCTTGTCTCATTTATTTCAGATTCTGGGTACTATTTTTTGTCTGTGTAGATATATCTTTCCTTAGTTTGGGGACATTTTCTTCTATGAGCTTGTTGAAGATCTGCTCTGTGTCCTTGACAAGTGATCCTCCTTCTTCTATACCTATAATTCAATTCATATATTTGATCTTTTCGTGGTGTCTCACAGTTCTTGCACATTTCTTTCCTACGTTTTAATTTTTCATATTATTTGCTGGAGTGGTTCAATTCCTCTATCTTCAAGTTCTAGATTCTATCTTCTGCTTGATCCAATCTACTTGCAAAGCTTTTCCCTGAGTTTGTAAATTAGGTTATAACATTTTTTTTTTTTTTTTAGTTTTTCAATATTCTATCTTTTTACTGAATTAATTTTTTGTTGTACTGTTTAGATCATTTTCTTTAACTATTTGCTTGTGTTTTCTCAAATGTTATCCTGGCATTATTATTCCCTTTAAGTTTATTGAACTATTTGTTTGTTTGTTTTTTTTCTCTTTAAACTCTTTGAATTCTGTGATAAACTTTGTTATTACTCTTCTAAGTTCTGTGTCCTGGGGTTCATCCAAGTAATTCTTCCCGGAGAACATTCCATAGGGGTGGTGGATTTGGGTGTCTGACACATTGTCTTGTCCTTTCATATTATTTGTATTTTTGCAATGAGACCTGGCCATGTAGACTTCTTTCATTGGTTATGTGTCTGATGTGAGATTTTAGGCTGCCACTGTTGAGTGGAAGTTTGGGTTTCATCTTTATTGTTGACCAAGCTTGACTGACTTCTGATTAGGTATGAGGGGTTGGTAGTTCAGTCCTTCAGACACTCAATGCTGATTTTGGATAGGAAGAATGGGGCAAACCAATTTAGTGATAAACAAAAAAGCATGCAAATGAGACAAATGGCTGGTCTACTTGGGTTGGTATGTAAGCTGTGGTATCTGAGCTGTGTCTCTGAGTGTGAGTATATGCACAAGGCTAGGCTAGGGGAAGAAGTCTCAGGGTCACAAGGAGATGCAGAGAGAAGCAAGATGAACTTGCTGGACAGGTAGAGGTTAGGCGGGACTTGCAGACAAAAAGAGCATGAAGAAGAAGGGGGAGGAGTCCCAGGGTCACAAGGAGGTGCAGAGAAAAGCAAGATGAACTTGCTATGTTAAAAAGAAAGGCACCACCATGTGGCAGAGCATATGTAAGAAATAAAGGTCAATTTAAAATGTAAGGGTTAGCTAGTAACAAACCTGAGCTATTGGCCGAGCATTTATCATTAATAACAAGTCTCTATGTGGTCATTTGGGAATTGGCTGGCAGGACAGGAAAGTCTGCCTAGAGGAGAGGGCTAAGGTTATAACCCAGTGGGGAAGTGCTTTCTTAGCATGTGCAAAGCCCTAGGTTCAACCCTCAGTACTGACAAAATCAGGTTTCCTATCCAAAGCAATTTCTCCCCTCTTCTTCTTCATGCTCTCTTTTTGTCTGCAAGTCCCGCCTAACCGCTACTTGTCCAGATATTGGCCAGTCAGCTTCTTTGTTAAACCAATCACAGTGACATATATTCACACAGTGTAAAGGAATATTCCACATTCTCCCCTGTTTAACTTTTTGTTTTGAGACTAAGTTGACCTGGCTGGTCTTGAGTTTACTCTGTTGTCCAGGCTGGCCTCAAACTTACAATTCTCCTGTTTTAGCCTCCAAAATAGTTGGAATTATAGGCCTGCACTATTAGACTCAGCTAGAAAAATCATTTTTTTAAACCAGGAAAATATACCTATAAAGGTGTTACTATTGTATTTCTTTAGAAGATTGTTATTTAAAAGGTAGTAGTATGAAAACAAACCTCCATAGGGTGCTCCAAAAGACTGGAGTCAGAAGCAAAATGACAAATTCAACCCTGACTTTATGCTATTGAGTGTCTTAAAGAAGAATTGCTTTGGCGTTTAAAGACAGAAGGCAAAGATAAAATCTGAAATTGATTTACACATGCATATGAAATGCTCGAACTAGAAATAACAATGTTAGCTGAGTGTGGTGGCACATACCTGTAGTCTCAGCACTTGAGTGATAGGGTCAGGAAGATCAGTATTCAAGGTCAGGATGAGAGATGTTAGACTGTCAAGAAAACAAACTGGCACACACAGTGAAAGCAAAAATAAATAAGTAAATGCAAAATACATACAGTGTTTAAGTTGTATATACTTCATCATAATTCTCCATGCATCGGATAGTTTCAGTTCATCTGCCCTTAGGTAAGAATGCTTCTTATCCAGTAGGAATCATGATTATACATCTATAGAATTTATATTCCTCAGGCATGTTAAATAAAGGATTAGAAATCTGAGAGACTTGAACAGTGATTTTCTGTACCAGGGAAAGAAGATGCATTCCTACTACTGTGCCCCACCCCATGCCACTGGGGGTCAGGCAGGTCTCATCAATCGTGGTCCTCACCTGGCTCCTTTTCAATACAGAGAACCAAGAAGCTACCACCAGTGCACCACTTGGTCCACAGAATGAAATCTGATTGCCCACATGGTGTAATTCCACCCACATGATAGGCAACAGTACTGGATTGTCATGCTACTTGAAGCTGTTCATGTTGGAAATAAACCAAGTAGATATGTGGGGTGTCTGGGAGGGACATCTCTCACTGCCCAGCCTCCTGGGGTCCATCTGGGCCACTTTCCTTCCTTATCACTGCACCAGGTCTTTGTAAGAATACACTGTAGGTACAAGGGATGATCTTCTCAGAGAGAGGTCCACCAGAATTCCTGTAGCTGGGTCACCTCTAGTAGCTTGCTTATAAAGGACCCTGTCAACAGAAGGTCTAGGTTGATTCTCTGTTGTTCTTCCTTGCTATGACTAGGGTAGCCTACTTAACTTTCTCAAGTTTACCAATTCTTTGTTTAAAAGATTAAATGTAAGAATGCATGAGAACCCTAAAGGCTGGCTCCCAGCCCCTTTAAACCTTCTACAGAAAGGTTTTTCAACACAAATCTGTGAAATCTTCAAAATCCTGTGCATATTTTCATTTCCAGAGTTTATGACTTTCCCCAAACACCAAAGTAGTGTGGGATTTAACCCAGAGCTAAACAAGATAAACTTAAGGCTGTGTCGTTCGGAGCCCTGCTTCTTTCTCCACTGTTGCAGGACCACTTGAAGATATTGCTAAAATATTGGTTTGCAAGCAGCAGGGTTGGGAGGAGCTCTGCAGTCTCAGTAAACTCCAGGTGATGCTAATCTGGCTGACCCATGGACCCACTCTGAATGAGAGCTTAACATGTAGGTCTTAATCAATCTGAATTGCTGAGTCTACTTAATGATCATAAACATACTATTTATTTCTCTGGGTTCCAGAGGCTAAAAACCCAAGTCAAGGTGCTGGTGAAGGCCTGCTGTGCATTAAGAAATGGTGCTGTCCTGCTCTGTCCTCATATAGTGGAAGACACCCCTTCCATGGATGAGGTCACTTATGGACATTAATCCCACTTACAAAAACTTCATCCCCATAATATATTCTCCTCCATACCTTCTTACACCTCTGGAGGGTAGGATCTCAGCATTTGAATTTGGTGGGGTTGGGTCATGAGTGTTTAAGCCATGTGTATTAATTTCCTCCAGTGTGCAAAGGCACCGCAGTGCTCCTGGAAGAATGAGTGCTGGAGCTAGATAGCCAGGTTTGCTTTCTGGTTTTGTTCCTCCATTAATCTTGGTCAAACTACTGTACCATTTTCTGGCTCACTTTTCTCATCCATTAAATGCGGGTAAAGTAGTATTGCACCTCACTAATAATTAAACCCATTAAAGAGGTCATAACAATGTCTGGGACACATAAGTGCTCTGTAGAGCTGGCTGTTGTTCTTAGCTTACATATCAGCTTGTGAAGTCCATTCTTAGATGCCATATTCTTAGTTCTCATCTGACTCAGGTGACCCAATGTTCTGGATTGCTTATGTCCCAAGGAATGCCTCCAAAATGGTATCAAGGGTCAAATAATTTTGGAAACATAAAGTTATATCTCTTAGAGACATTGGAACCATGGTACCCTCAGTGTCTGTAAGGGATTGGCTTTAAGACCCACACATATACTATAATCCATGGATGTACCAATTCCTTGTATTAAATAATATATAGTCTACCCACATCCTCCTGTGTACTTTAAAATATTTCTAGCTTAATATAAATGCCATCTACAGAGTTGTCTTCTGCCCATGTCAGCTGTAGCTTCCACACATGGTGCCCTGCAGCAGAGATCGAGGTGGGGTGTTTCTGCAGCCCAGGGGGCTATACCAAAGGTGTCCCTGAGATAAAAGGGGAACAACGCTCTTGATTTCAGCCCTGACCAGCAGCAGAGCTCCCTACCTAGGGTGCACACCTTGCTACAGGGCAAGGCACGGAAGATGCATTCTGTTACTGCTGCCTGGGCCTTTGCCATAGGTAATCAGGCCCTCAGCTCACTGTGGACAAGTGTGCAAATGTGTGACTTGGAGAGGAGAGCTTCCCATCCTGCACTCTGCCTATGCAATACAATGCACTTTTATTTCACGCATGGGTATTTGTAGAGCTTATTGTTTTCTCTCCCCAGTCCTCCCTTTTGGTCTAAGCTGTTCTTTTTCTGGAAAAAAAAATTGAAGCTTGTGGCTAAATACTGAAATAAGAAGAGAGCTGTTTTCTGGTGTTTCTTTTTTCTTTTTCAAGGAATGTGTCTAGGGCTTGGACAGATGGCTCAGTGGTCAAGAGCACTTGCAGAGGACCTGAGTGGGGTTCCTGAGAGGGGTGTTATGCCCTCTTCTGGTCTCTTTAGGCACCAGGCATGCATTTGATCCACTTGCATGCATGCAGGCAAAACACTCAGATATATAAAATGTGTATAGGTATGTTCAGATTAAAAACACAGACTAGGATTTAGTGTCTGGCTAACAGGTTTTTTCTACTAATAGCAGCTTTATTGAGGCACAATTTATGTAAAATGATGTGGTCAGTTTTGATGAATGTGCATGCCAGTGTGACTACATGCATTTTGAATATATGTTATAATATATTTCCACAATTATGTGCATGTTATAATAGACTACATGCATTTTGAAACAAGCCAGCTCACAATGAGAAGTGTCACCAGAGATAAGGTGCTCTGTACTTGTGAAGGCTGAGTGGCATAGTGGGATGACTGATCACATAGCTGGTCTGTAATATGAAATGCTAAATGATCTTATAATAAAAAACCCGGTGCTAGATATTGAGGTAAATGCTAAAAGATCAGAGGAAACAAAGGAACAAGCTATGTCCACATCTTACCTCTAGGGCTCCTCTGCCTGAAAAGGCTTCAGTTTCTGTTTCCTCAGGCCTTGTATACCTTTCTCCACCCAGCCATCACTTCCTTCCTAGTGCTGGGATTAATGGCATGTGTTCTTCCCAAATACTGGGATTAAAGGTGTGGGATTCCCAAGTACTGAGATTAAAGGTGTGTGCCATCACTGCCTGGCTCTGTTTCTCTCCCAGACTGAGTCAATCTCATGTAATCCAGGGTGTCTTTGAGCTCACAGAGATCTAGACAGATCTCTACCTCCTGCATGCTAGAATTAAAAGTATGTGCCACCACTGCCTGGCATCTATGTTTAATCTAGTGGCCTGTTGTGTTCTCTGATCTTCAGGAAAATTTTATGTAGGTACACAATATATCACCACACTGGTCTGCTACTGGGTGACAAGCAAGTTTTATCGCCACTGAGGCTCAGGGCCCAGTTTGTCTTTGCTGCCTCCCAAGGCTCAAGCAGTGTCAGGGGTTGGCCACTGAGCTGTGGAACCAGCAGAGGGCCCCAGGAGTGGACAGAACAGATGAGTTGGTCTGAGCCAGCCACTTGAAAGGGTCTGAGACACTGGCTTTCCAGTGGCCATAGGACCCTGTGTCCTGGTGCTCAGCATTCTTTGGCGGGCCAGGTGTGACCTCTGTGACTGTGAAATGACTTTGTGAATGGACTCCTCTGATTAGGTGAGATTGTGGACTCCCTCTCTTTTCCTTGCCTCACGCCTTCCCTCCCCCCTCTTCCCTTTTCTCTCTTCCTCCCTTTCTTTGGGAGCACAGACCAAAACAAACAAACACAAAAACAAAACATACTTCTGTGATCTTATAAGGAAATAAATGGACTCATACTCAAACATAACTTTGAAAATGATTACTCAGTGTTTATCACCTAAAGCTCTTAAGGGTTTTCTTTTAAAGAAAAAATGAAACAGAACAACATTAAATGTAGCCAGAAATAGTTTTGTTTTGTTTTTTTTGAGCTGAGGATCAAAACCCGGGCCTTGTGCTTGCTAGGCAAGCGCTCTACCACTGAGCTAAATTCCCAACCCCAAGGCCTGTCTTTCAATTCCCATATCTGGACTTCTAATCCCAATAGCAGATACAAATGAACAGGTTAAAGAACTTCATTATTGAGAAGAGTGAGAAGAACTGACAGTTTTGTATGAGATATGGTGATGAGATTATAGACTTGAAAATTTTTGAAGTGTCAAATAAATGTAAATACTTTCTGAAGTCAGTCATAAATAACACAAACAAAAGGAATTTATTTACAAAAATGTCTTACTTCAACAACAGTTATAGTCAAGAAACAGGGTATCATGTAACAATAAATTAACAGACTCCATTAATTGTATTTAAGCTATTATTTCTTAGTAGCTAGAAAGAGGTCCTTCTGAGTCCTCCAATTGCACAAGGGCAATCATTTAACCAAAGGTGTCTGCACAAGCAGTACTGGTTACCTGAAGGTTCAGGTGAGTCACATTTCTTGGCTTTCTTCTCCTCCCTTGTTAGTTTTCTACTTTTCTCCTCTGCTGACTGTTCCTCTTTTTCTCCTCCACTATGAGCTCTTCATTAGCTTCTCTCTTCCTTATTGTCAGCTCTTTTCTCTTTCTTTGTCCTGAACACTGACAGAAACTGCTTTGTTATAGCCTTTCCCAGTTCCGAGCAATTTTAATCACAAATAATTGAATCCTAGATATGAGGTGTTGTCAGAGTGGCCCTGTGTACAATACTCACAGCAAAGTACCATCGTTGTAGTATTCTATGGTCCCTTCAAATTTTAAGCAGCATGGCCTCCAGTTCTCTCTAGCGGATTCTGATTTGAGTTCTTCTGGGTCTAATACATCTACTCTGAGCTTCTAGGAATTTTCATGGAACTCAGAGTAGACTTGGTCCTCTACTTTGGTGAGTTTCAGGAACTGGGTCAACTGAGGAAGTCGGTTTGTAATAGACTTTGACGTGCTGCATCAGTTGAATGGCCCAAGTTATCCCACTATCAGATTCATTGCTATATGACTCAGCTTAGAGAGAAAGAGCATGGACCACAGACAGCAGCTCTCCCAGAAACTAGCTGTAAGATTTCACAGGCAATATCTACGTTATAGCCAACAGTATGAGATTTTAAGTGCTGTCAATGATTGCATTTCTGGGGCCAGCTCTCTGCAAGCAGTTACATGGCATTTCACATCATAGGAGTCTTCTCACCTGCCTTCCCTGCATGTAAGCTCTCAGAAGTATTCCTATTCTCCATACAATATATAAACAGAACTTCATGTTCTCTCTCTAAATTCTTCTCATCACAATATTGAACAACTCAAAACCAAAGGGATTAATTTAAGCAGAAATACTTTGTAGACTGTCCGATCTCTTCTACTATGAAACATTGGTTTAAAAATATTTGCATTAGTGTGTGTGTGTGTGTGTGTGTGTGTGTGTGTGTGTGTGTGTGTGTGTGTGTGTATGGTATGTAAGACAGAAGTGGTCATTGGATCCCCTGGAGCTGGAGTTACAGGCAGTTGTGAGCTTCTCAACAGAGGAGACAAGGGATTAAATTCGGGCCCTCTGCAAGAACAGTGTTTACTCTTAGCTTTTGAATTATTTTTCCAGTCCCCCAAACACCATTTTAAGTATCCAAATAGCTGAAAATTGTTGTCATTATCAAACCAACTCAGTAGCATGCCACATGCAGTTGGGGAAGCTACATATTCTGTAAGTGATGCTTTCAAGGAGAAGTGAGAAGAAACACTAAAAAGGGAAGTTGTAGAAAAGAAGGTTCTGCCGAATCTTGCAGATGTGCCAGAAAGAAAGGATGCTTGTTCTGATAACAGCAGGATACCTGGGATGAGTCTGTTAAAAAGAGAGTCACACACATACACACACACACACACGTATGCTAAAAAGATGAATATGTTATATGGCTCATTGTTCTGGTCCAGTGTGGAGCACATCTTATTGCTGTTGGCATATTCCCAGGATGGCATGGGATGTCACATGGGGAGAGAAAAGCAGGGACTGAGGGATCCAGGCAAACTGTCCTTAATAACAGACCTACTCTCAGACTAAATCATTATTAACCAACTAAGCAATTCATTGGATGAATGGGCTGATCCATTAGTCATCTTTTAAAGGTTCCACTTGATCAACACTTTACAAAACTATATTTGAGATGGTGTCTTTCTATGCAGCCTAGGCTAGCCTTGAGCTCAAGAACCTCCTGCCTCAGCTTCCTGAATTTTGGGATTGCAAACATGTGCCGCCACCATGCCCAGATTGGTCCTACCTCTTAATATCTCATAACAGTAATTGAAGTTAAACATGAGTTTCTGGAGTGAGAGAACAAGTCATAACCAGGGTTGGGGGTAGTGAGGAAAAACAGAGTCAGAGTGAGAAAGTGCCAGTGTGTACGTATGAGTCAAGCCCTCAGCTGTCATTTGAAAAGGCATAGGAAATCATTTCCCATAACACTGACATTATAACCTAGCAAATACACTGACATCCAAAGCCAAGTGTTGTGGGGAGGGAGTCATCGGGTCCTTTGAAAGAGCTTAGAGACACCACAAACTCAGACAGAACTATGACCCAATGACACTGTTTTATCCAGAAAAGTTAAACCAGTATATTGAACATCCTAACAGCATCCTGGAGTACTTATACAATAGCTGTCTGGTTACCTGCCAGCCTAGACTTAGCTCTCACTGCTCATCAAAGAAGTTTTCCCCCACTTTGTGCAGCAGATATAAACAATTACAGAGACCCACAATGGGTCAAAATTTGGAGACAACTGACTGTGGGATTCCCAGCCCCATCTGATATACCTACAATAACCCCACATTTGAAGCCCAGGGAACATCACAGAGAGGGAGTGGAAAGACTGTAAAAACCAGAGGACCAGGAAGCCTGCTGTCAGATTGTGTCATATAGCTACAACAGGGAAGCTGTACCTGTGAAATCTCAGAAACACAGCTGCCTAAACAACACCAGTTGACATGCCAATGTAGTTAGGGGAATCTTATAAAGCTCCACCCCTCGATGAAGAGTTACAGGTAATAACTTCTCAGAGAGGAAAAATTAGTCCTTATAAAGGATGAGTCCTCTGGTTATCTAATTGGACAGCCCTAACAGCAAATATACACAAGTAACACTAAATAGACTTAGAAAATTGTAGTCATCTTTTCATATATATATATATGTGTGTGTGTGTGTGTGTGTGTGTGTGTGTGTGTGTGTGTGTGTAGCAATAATAATCAAGAAAAAGAGTCCACTAATTTGGTAGGAAGAGAGTGAGAGGTTGGAGGGAGGAGAAGGGGATTTTGTAATTATGTTTTAATTAACAATAAAATACATTTAAAACAATCAGTAAGTAGATCCTAGCAGTTTGTCAGAGAAAAAATTACATCATGACCAAAAGGGCTTATTTGAATAAAGATCATATATAATTTGAATAATAATATAATAATTTGAATAATAAGGATACAGTACTAGAAAATCTATATACCTAATTACATTAAAATGGAGACAAGGGTCTGATATAATACAGGATTGACTACTTTAAGACTTTGTAGGTTCTGGTGCTCTGAGATTTTAATACTAGATCATATTAAGGAACAAATGAGAAAAAATACCAAGCAATTTGATTTTGTTAATAGTTGCTGAAAAGGCATTCAATATGTATCCTGATAAGAAAAAGGTATAAAAAATTTCAGTATGAAAAACACGCATATAAAAGTAAGTTTGGATTATTTGTATCATAGCAGATTTAAGATAAGAAAGTTAGATATCACTGTTGTTATTTCAGGGTATTTCATCAGTATTTTTTTTTTATAAGCTTAAACCAAGGCAATTAAATAAGAGACCAAAATACATGATATAAATTTAGAAATAAAGGATAAAGTTATAATAGTTATTGTGTGGTAAGACCCATCCTGAATGTAGGTGAAACCATTTCATGGGATAGGCTTTGGACAGAATGAAAAGGAAAGATCCAGTTGAGCACTGGTAAGTATGAATGCATTCATTTTCTCTCTGCTCTTGACAGTGGATGTGACTAGCTGCTTTAATTTCTTGCTGACTTGATTTCCCTATTTTGGTAGACTCTAACCTAGAATTGTGAGCAAAAATAAACTCTTCCTTCCTAAGTTGCTTTTGTCAAGACACTTTATCATAGCAACACCAATGAAACCAGGGCAGGAATTTGTACCAGGAGTGGGGTTGCTGATGAGCAACCTGACCACATGGTAACTAGTGTTTGTAATAATTTACACCCATTAAACATGAAAACTCTAAAGTAAGAGTGCCTGTGTCCTAATTCATGTTGGTTCAGTTACTTGTGTAACATTGAGTGCCCTTGAGTTGGTCATGTTGCTTCTGTTCTTCTGGGTTTTCTTATTTTTAAGATGTGGATAGTAGTACTTTCTTTATGGGTTGCTATGATGGTCAGTTGCATTGACTGCCACTGAGCTATAAAGTGAGAGGGAGTGGTATGAAGAAATAGGATGGTATTGGAGAAACTCTCAAGGTCTTATGAGCCTGGAGATACATAAACTGAACTAAATATGAAAAACGTATGTGTACATGTGTATGTAAGATTGGTTTGTCTTTGGTGGTATCTGATGGAGCTGTACAGACAAGGTAAATAGAAAGAAGAGCAAGTAAAGGCAAGTGTTGATATTCTCAGATAGACTTTTCAGGAATACTTTCTATTTCTATTGTAGGGAGAGGACCTAGGCATACATAGATTTGGATTCTCCAGAGGTCAAGAAAAGCTAGGAGTTTGGGTTCCTGTGTTAGCATGGTGCTAAAAGCAGGCAGGATTAGCATTAAAGAAGTGTGATAATTTAAAGGAAAAGTAGGTCCTGAGAAATTAGAATTAAATAGTAGGTCTTAGAATCTGTTTAATGATTTTAAACCTCACTTAAACTAACAGAATAAAGAGGGGCCATTTCTCTGTGCTGTATGACCAAAGTCATCACTGTCACTAAGACAGTGGGCTTCCTTGCCAAGGGCAACAATAGAGAGATAATGGCCAGCAAATGCCCATTGCCTAAGTGACTCAAAGTTCATGCCCTTTAAATGGTAGGCCATCTTAAGCATGAAAAATGCATTAATTCCATCCCAATGTTCCAAACTTATGTCTGAACCATCCAGTAGCAGAATTCCATGTAAATGTTGTGTATTACATTCTGCAAGTGGCATATGTCTGAGACTCTTTGTGATTCATCCAGAAGTTGACTTTCTGCCTAGCACCACCATTAGTGACAGCCGCGTCACTTATTTTCAAAGGATCCTGGAAGAAGTCTTCCATTTTGGGAAGGGGGTTCTCAGAATACAGAATGCTATATTTATTAAGCTTCAGGATTTCTTAAAAGGCAGGACAGAATGAGGAAGGGGCCACACATGCAAAGGATGATATACCAGATCTTTGCTGAAGGAGATAGCAAGGCAGGAGAAAGGATAGATGGGGCTGGCAGGCCAAGAGAATATATAGAAGGAGAAGTCTGGGAGGAGAGGTCTAGGAGTGAGAGAAAGAGGGAGGGTTCTAGGGTCCAGCCACCCAGCTACACATCAAGGCACGGAGTAAGAGTAAGATTTACAGAAGTAAGAGAACAGGAAAAGCCCCCAGGCCAAATATAGCTGGGTTAATTTAAAGTTAAAGAAAGCTGACAAGAAACTAAGCCAAGCTAAGGCCTGGCATTCATAATTAAGACTAAGCCTCCATGTGTGATTTATTTGGGAGCTGAGTGGTGGGCCCCCAAAAAAGAATAAAAACAAATGATCTGAGCTGTGGTGGCACTTGTCTTTAATCCCAGCACCTGGGAGGCAGAGGCAGGCGGATCCCTGAGTTCAAGGATAGCCTGGTCTACAAAGTGAGTTCCAGGACAGCCAGGACTGTTACACAGAGAAACCCTGTCTTGAAAAAAAAAAAAAAAAAAAAAAAAAAAAGAAGAAGAAGAAGAAGAAAAAGAAAAAGAATAAAAACAAACAACAACATACACCTCACAAATATTTCCATAAAACTAGCTTCGTGTGAAATACTAGAAAACACTTATGCTTGTCAGTGTTTAAGCCTAAGTTTTTCCGGCCTCTCTGCCTGGTTTCTCTTTGCTTTCTACCACTTTCATTCAAATCAGTGATGTATGGATACACCCTTAATGGTGCAGAGTTTCATGTCTCAGGGTCTACCAGAAAATTATCCGTGATGATTCCTTGGGTTTTCTAGAGATTGGTTTTCACTGGCAGTTTGAACACAAGTTGCCCTAAAGTCAATTGCTAGTTAGTGACCCAAGCCTCAATCTTGGCTGTGGGTTTTCCATTCTAATGAGAATCACTGTGATGAAGGAGCTGTGATTTGAATAAACAAACATTTACTGAGTGCCAACTGTGTGCAAGACCTAGTGATGCTGTTGTTGTTGGATTTGTTTGAATAAAATGCTATGTGTGCACCGATGCAGGAAACAGAGGCAGACAGGGTAGGAGGAAGCTTGGAAAGTTTTCAAGATTAATTAGCATGAAGGTGGGGCATTTGGGATAGTAATCAACAGTACTAATTATACGCTCATATTAAATCAGTTATGGTGGATGAATTGGACTGGGTGAACCAGGGCAGCGAAGGCAGCTGATCTCAGCTCCTCCTTAAGACATATTAATGGAGGACATATATTTTCATCTGTTGGTGAATTTTATTCTGTTGGAATTTTTCTTAGAAAAAAATGACCCCTGTTTTTCATTTGTAGTAGAACACTGATGATTGCAAATGATCTTTACAGACATAAAAATCATCTGCTCAGTGGAGACAGTGCTTTCTTATTAAGTAGATGGGACGGTCAACACATTGCTGGGGACCTTGAGGCACTAGCGTTACATGGTGTGGCTTTGTTTCTAGAGGAGAAGAGCCCCTAATGTGGTCTAGTCATCATTATCCCTACTGGGAAACTAGGTGCTGTTTGGAGCTGAGTAGATTGGCTGGGGAGTCAAGAATGGGTTTCCAAGTCTTTGAACAAGACACACCTCAGCAGTTTATCCTGGCAGGTTCATATAAGTGCTGTGGGGAAGTGAGTGTGGCCTCTCTCCAGTTCCACTTGAGCTGGTTTCTCTTTATTAATCACAGTTTGGTATTGTACCTTAGCCCGAGGGCACTAGGGAGATACCCAGGCTATTGCAAGGACACTAGTTCAGTTCCACTATATTTCAGTGCATCATCAGCATTCGGTATATTCAGTATTATCATTCTGGAGTAAGACATAAACATAAAGAGCAGCTCTCTCTTCTTAAAAAATAAAAACAAACTCATTGTTTTTTTTTTTTTTCAAGAAAAGGTCTCATATAATATTTTGTCCTCCACATTCTCTGTAAATTGTTATGGAGATCTCCAGTTTACCAATCCTGTAGGATTAACCAGAGTTGGGGTAAACTGTATTTGTCGAGTACCATTTCGTGGGTGTGTGAGTGTGTGTATAAAGGGCAGGATGCTCGGTTCTCTTTTGTTTTACTAGCTTCCTTTGATTGTATTTGTCTAAATCTTTCAAAATCATTGGAATTTATGAAGAGTTATGTTGATTCCCTCTTTAAAAACAAAATTGATGGCTATTTAATAGAAAGGGAAACTTTCTATTATCAATTATCTGGTTACCATGAGATAGTTTATATAGGAAAGTCAATATAAATGCTTAATTTGGGCATGAAATCAAGGATACTTCCCTTCTCACTGAGCAACACTCAGAACCTAGACTAGGGCAGTTTACAGATGAACAAGTTATTGTTATTTGTTTTAACTAATTAATATGTTTTAGCTAATTAATATCATTTAAATAAATTTGAGACTAGTAAAATGAAAGTGTGTTGATGAGTATTTTGTCAAGTTGGATACAAAGTCATCTGGGAAGAGGAAGTTCAATTAAGGAGATGCCTCCTTCAGATCGGCCTGTAGGGGGCATTCCTTGATTAATGATTGATGTAAAGGACCTGCTTCATTATGGGTAGTGCTACCCTAGGGTAGGTCATCCTGGGAAGTAGGAAAAAAGGTAGCTACCATGAGTCACAGAAGCTAAAGGTTTATGAGAAGATGGTCACCGTGTCCTGTGAAGATCATAGGAAACCCTGAGTGAATGTGTGTTGCTCTCATGAACACAGCCATGTCTCAGACCCATGGGAATGGCAAAGGCTTCCTCTGGTCCAAATGTGAATGTTGACAGTGTGTGGCAAAGCTGTCAACCACAGCTTCCTCCTCTGGGTTGATGGTTGTCTAAGATTGCTCCCTACAGAGACCTCCTACCCAGGTCAGCTAAATCTGTCTCCAACTGTGTACAATAAACCCATCTCTTTATTTGGCTGTATACAGTAAACCTGTATCCTCAATTCAGATGTATAAAATAAGTACGCTGAGATTCTGGGATGCAGTTGGTCCCTCCATCAGGGAGAGCATAACTCATCTTATCTTGTTCTGTACATGTGCCAGTGTGTCTGTCCTTTCTCCATTCTCTCCTCACCCCAGTCAGGTTTCCAGGACCAAGGCTGCAAAGAGATGTAGGCTGGGCCCTGCTGCTGCTGACTTATGGCCTGGTCTGGCTAGTTCTATGTCACTAGCTAGAGTCACAAGCTAGAGTCATCAGAGAGATGACTATTCTTAATCTCTCAATTGAGAAAATGCCTCCAGAAGCAAGCCAGTAAGCATCATTTCTCCATGGCCTCTGCATCAGTTCCCACCTCTAGGTTTCTGCCCTCACTGCTTTTGATGATGGACTATTATATGGAACTGTGAGTGAAATTAACCATTTCACCCCCAAGTTGCTTTTCTTCATGGTATTTCATCACAGCAATGCTAACCCTAATAAGACATGGCCTAGAGGCAGAAGCAGGGTGCACGAGAGCATGGATATTGAAGGTACTGTGAGGCTGGCATGACTAGATAGTATTTTAGGAAATACTTGACTTCAGATTAGGAAGAAATGTACATGTGGAGGAACTGTGGGAGATTTTATAGGAAAAGTGAGATTTTAAACTGAAGGTATTGAATTGTCTTGGTAGAGCAAGGGGGGTAGGCAGTTTGGTGAGACAGAGAGATAGATCACAGCCGTTAAGTGAAGCAATATATGTAAATGCGCAGAGGTTAGCTGAGCTTCTGGAAGAAACCTAACATGGTTGTTATAGCCATGCTTAGGCCAGAGTGTGGCAAGAAGGATGCCAAGTGAGACACTGAGGGCCTTGGAAAGAGTTTGATGTGGGGAGAAATCAGACCCCAGGTGGGTGACAGGGAGAGGAGGCTGGGGCTAGACAGTTCTGCAATTTGACATGCCAGCTTCTCCCAGGTCTAGGAAAACTGAAGAAGTAACTCAAACCCCATATTTCAGGGATATTTGCATTTTCATAGGAATCAAACTGGTAAGTTATAGTTGGATGTGTCCAGTTGATGGACAAGTATCTCAAGTAAGATGGGAGCCTGGTGGTCTTTTAAAGCTATATGTCTGGTTCAAATCAGGCATCTTTAACAACCAGACAATCCAAGTACTGAAGTTTCTTTCTTTCTTTCTTATAGCCAGTACTGGTGTGGCAGGGGTACTAGAGGACATCTAGGGAATCCTGAGCTCATTCTCTGAGATGGACAAAGAAGTAGAATCTGGGAAAGACTGAAGACCAAGGGCCAGAGAAAGCTAAAGTAAAAACTAGCCCTTTGGGAAGGCCCTCAACTGACTCTGGCTTGAGTGGGGCCTCTAGATCCTCCCCTTTTCTGCACTGGTCCTGTTTAGGGACCCACCCTGTGCCTTTCCCCCTCTCTCTTTTAATGAATGTCCCTTGGGAATAAGAAGCACCATCTCAGGGAGTCAGTTTTTCCTTTTGCTGTCTACCTATTTTGCTAATTCTCCCTCACTGGGGATTGAACCTAGGGCCTCGCTCATGGCAGTCAAATCCATTACCACTGAGGCATAGCCCCAGTGACCCAAACTTACTGTTAGCTGCAATTATCAGGTCATTCTTAAATAGCTATTTTTAAAACCTCTCCTGCCTGTTTCATCTCAGAAAGGACACTAAAACATATAGACATAAGGTTTCTAGAAAGCATGTTAAATGGTAAGAGCATGTCCATGCAATTTCATATATGAGCTAGATCTCCTGACTTTTCTATTCCATCAAAAGCCTTTCTGGGGAACCTGGAATGATACGATTGGAAGGTATTTCCCATTTAAAATGTTTTCTCCTTGATAAGCCTAATAGACCATTCAAGTGCCTTTGTATGTTGAAGAGAGTAAGCATGGTTGATGCCTGTGATATGTCATGCAGATCCATACATTTTAATGCAAAGATCAGTCTGCTAAGATTATTAAGATGATTTGCCTGAGTAAGTATGGTGCTGAAAAGTCATTCTGGTCAGGACGCTGATAGATCCCCACCAAACCAGGGAGGGAGAGAAATTCCAGTGGACATTCATTTACTGTGGAAGGACAAGTCTGCCCATGGCTGTGGGCCAGTACACTGTGTGCTGAATGGGAGGAAACATCTGGTGTGGAACGCACACCCTGGCTCTGCTCCCTCTTCTGCAGGCTCTGGTTCCTTCACCCTCCAAACACACTGTTGATCCTGATTCTACCACTGCCATTTACCTGCAGGGCAGTTGCCCTTGAAGGTCTACTTCTCCACTCGTTATGGGTCCCTGACAGGGTGGTGGTCCCTCAAAACCACACTTGCTGGTTATCATGCACTAGTCACCCTGACTTCCCTCTACCCCCACACAGTCTTGTCTTCCTCCACAGCCCTCATCGCTAGTTGTTTATATCCAAGTGCCCATTAGAATGCAGCTGCAAGGGGCCCGGGGCTGTCTGTCTGCACAGTGTCTATACTTCAGTACATTCAGAAAAAAATGTGGCTGAATCCATCCGCTTGTTTTTGCTCCTAAATTAGACTATGGGGGACAGGACTGTGACCTCATGTGGTGACATTTCACTTGTATGTTAATAAATAAACTTTGCCTGGAGAGCAGAGGACATAGCCAGCCATAAACAAAAGTCAGGCAGCGGTAGTGCATGCCCTTAATCTGATCACATGGCATGCAGAGTCTCTGTGTGTTCAAGGACACACTAGGGGAACAACCAAGCATGGTGACACATGCCTTTAATCCCAGTACCAACCATAGAGACCTGGAGGTCTGTACAGACAGGCAATGACAAGGAAGTGAGGTGGCTGGGTCAAGAGCCAATGAGAAGGCAGAACCGCAAGATAATAAAGGCGCAGGTTATACAGGAAGAAGCACTCACTTGGGAAGCTACGGTGAGCTAAGAGTAGCTGGTGACTCTCACTATTTCCCTGATCTCTATGGCTTTCACCCCTGTATTTGGCTCGGTGTTCCTTTTTTTTTGAGCTGAGGACTGAACCCAGGGCCTTGTGCTAGCTAAGCAAGCGCTCTACCACTGAGCTAAATCCCCAACTCCTGGTGTTCCTTATTTAATAAGACTGTTTAGAAATTCTTCTACAGCCTCAGCTTAAGCTTACGCAGTCAGAGCCCTCTCTTTACTCCAGCTTCTGTTGTTTCGGTGGGAGGCATGGGTGACAGTCCTTGAACCAGTCTCCTTTGTTCTGTGTCAGCATGGGTCTTTGTTTGCTACCTAACAGTTGGAGCCTTAGCTGCTGCTCAAATGGAAGTAACACTGCAGTGTCCCACCCTCTGTCCTGACACATTTGACACCCGGGAGGTGCCAGCAGACTGCAGCTAGACCGGTCCTGTGAGTGACAGTTAGCTGCATAACATTTTAGTTCACACTTGTTCTGTTCCTGCAACTCCCACCTGACTAACTAGGCTAGTTAATGGCAGGTTGTTTTCGGCCTTCTCCCACACCACCCCCTTCCTCTCTCTTGTCTGTTGTACGCTCTTACTTTGATGATGTGGTCAGTTTCGTCTGTGCTCTGCACATTTTATTCCACTATCACAAACACTTTTGTTTAATGTGCATGAATTTTTAAGACAATTGGATCTTTATACTATCATTTACAGTTAAGGGCAACCCCCTGAAAGTTTTGGAGAGATGAAGGTTGGGAATGGCTAGTGTAGAAGCAGAGAGCTGGGATTCATCCAATATCCATGGCTACTGGAAGGGAGTTCAGGCAGCCTTCCCAACTTAAATACCGTCTCCAGGCTGAGGAAAAACCATTATAGGGAATAGATAAAAGCCAAAGAATCTGAATTGACTTTTTAGGAACATATACCTTAAATATTAAAGTGGTTTCGGTGCTTTCCCAGCCCTAAAGTTTCCCTTCAACTTTTTAAACCTATGAAAATGTGCAATACCAGTAAACACTAAGCATTTTGTTTAAATATTAAACTTTAAAGTGCTACATCAATTTTTAATGTGCAAGCTATCCTTGAAAGGCTCCACTAAGCTGCTCTTCCCCTTCAGAAAAACACTCGTGGGGCATCAGCCAAGCTCTCTGATTACAAGGGAAAGACCATGTGCTTCGGGCACTCGGAAGAACATCTCTGGGAAGACAATATGTGGACACACACTTTGCATCCCTGACAGTCTCCATTTCCAAGACTGCTTTAACTAGTCATGTGTCAGGAAGCTGCAGCCCCAGGAACTTCTTTAGTCAACAGTTTAGTCAACAATTGCCGAGTGGGAGAGAATCTTCTAGAGTGTGCCAGCAAAGCAGCTTTCACTGGTGGGTTTAGGTTTCTGGTGAAAATGTGCTGGGGCAGTACTTCTCAACCTTCCTTTAATACAGTTCCTCATGTTGTGGTGACCCCCAGCCGTAAAACTGTTCTCATTTCTACTTCATAACTGTAATTTTGTTACTGTCATGAATAGCAATATAAATATCCGTGTATTCCAGTGGTCTTAGCTGAGCCCTGTGAAAGGGCCCTTCTGACCACCAAAGAGGTTGTGACCGCAGGCTGAGAGTCGCTGTGCTAGAGGGGGAATGGCACATCATCTAATGAGTTACTGCGCAATTTGAAGTGGGAGTTTTGGGCCATCTGGGCTGTCCGCATTATATATTATCGTAGCTGTTCCCTGTTCTTTGTGGTTACATGACTGGTAAGGACCTAAAGTGATTGGGACAGAGATTTTGCAGAAAGGCAGGTGTGAATACTGAAGTTGGTCTCAGGTAGGACCACCCTACCTGATGATAGAGTGGTGTTGTTTTAAGTGCTGTGACACTATAAGGGAAATGCCTCTGATAATGAGCTTAAACAAGAAAAGGCTAACATTGTGCATGGCAGCACATGTCTATAGTCTCAGAATTACACAATCAGTATATCTGCCAGTGGTATATACTAATTTCCAGGTTAGTTAGACTAATTCACAGATTCACAGAGACTGTCTTGAGAGAGAGAGAGAGAGAGAGAGAGAGAGAGAGAGAGAGAGAGAGAGAGAAACATAGAGACACAGAGATAGAGAGAGACAGAGAAAGAAAGAGAAAGAGGGACCAGAGAAAGAAACAGAGAACAGAGAGATGGAGGAGAGAGAGAGAGACAGACATATATAGAGAGACACAGAGAGAGACACAGAGAGACACACACAGAGAGATCCACAAAGAGAGAGACATGGAAAGAAAGAGACAGAGACAGGCACAGACACAGACACACAGACAAACAGAGACAGAGGCAGAGAAATAAACAGAGATGGAGAGAGAAAGAGATAGAGAGAGACAGACACACATAGGGAGAGACACATAGAGAGAGACACACAAAGAGGGAGACACAGAGACACACAGAGAGATACATACACAGAGAGACAAACTGAGAGAGACACAGAGAGATACAGAGAGACACAGAGAGAGACAGAGACAAACACACACACACACACACACACACACACACACACACACACACACGGGGGGGGGGGGGGGGAGAGACTGAGACTTGGTCCACGGCTTTGGAGGTTCTAGTGCAGGTGGCTAGCCCCCATGGCTCTGAGAAGCTGACAGAGCAGCACACAGGGATAGGATATGTACTGAAGGAAAGTCACTCACTTCATGAGCCAGAGAGCAATGAGAAACACAACACAAACAAACAAACAACTCAGGATCTCACAATCCCCTTCAAGGGCCTGCCTCCAATGCCATAACTTCCTCCCTCTAGGCCTTACCCTGCAAAGGTTCCAGCACCTCCCAGTAGTGCTGATGTGCTAGATCTAAGCTGTGAGCACAATAGCCTTCAGAGGATACTTAATACCTACGTTATAGTGAGAACTAATCATAGGCTTCATTTCTTCACTTCTGGTCTAGTTTTACTTCTGTTGCGGTGATAAAATGTGCAGACGGGGAAGAAAGGGCTTACTTGGCTTATAACTTAACAGCTAGGTTACAGTCCATGGTTGTGGGGAAGTCAAGGCAGGAACTTAGAGCATCATATCTGCAGTCAAGAGCAGAGAGAGAATAAACACATTGTTCACTTGCTAGGTACTCAGCTAGCTTTTTCAAGTTGAAGCTGGCAGCCTGTGGCTCATTCTGCATGCACTGATTATTTGAGCTCCCGTGATCCATCTCACCTTCCTGAAACACTCAGCCCCCATAACCTATTTGCAAACCCCAACCAAAATCTAGGGACTATTGTCACAACTCTCTTTCTCCCCATACTTATTTTTTACTCTTTAGAACCTTTCTTTAGATACAGTTACTATCTTAAAATTTAAAGTTTCTGTCTTGATATTAAAAGTGTTTAAGTTTTCCACATTGAACAATAAATTTTCCTGACAGTGATCGCTGAAGTCCCCAGAAGGATGATGAGGACCCACAACAATGATTCTACCTGTTTCATAATAATGCCATTTTTATAAAGACCAGCCTTGGACTATAAACTGCTCAGGACAATTCCAAGGTGGCTAGCTGAGATGGTCCACCATCTTACACCACTCTAGCCAGATAAGTTTTACCCATTATTCTGAGACCGGCTACAAACGTTACAGCTAGTCCTGATGAGATTTAAGCATTGTTTTACTTTTTTTACAGGATTCCACAGAGATACCATCACTCCTTAAACAGCAGGAGGCAAGTCTAAGAAAATGATGCCTCCTCTACCAACAGGTTTTTTATTTTTCTCAGGGTTATGGATAACGGTCATCTGTAAGGGATTGGTTATAAGTTGTCATAGGGTTGGGAGTAGAACAATAAAGTTTAGACTCAGGGATCTCTTTTGGAATAGAAAAAAGGGGGATAGACAGGATAGGATAATAAGGTAGATTACTGTATCTACTTGTAAACTAAATTAGCAACTGTCAGTTTTTGATAATTTGCATTAGTATGGATTCTTGTGTATTGATACAAATGTAAAATTACTTTTCTATTCCTGTTTAAGATAATTTATATATTGATACAAAGTCAAAACCATATTTGTCATATTATACATATGTAGCAGGAATCTTAAAAGTTCTTATTAATAAAAACAAACCTGATGCTAGGTATTGAGGTGAATTCTGGAAGATCAGAGATGCAGAACAAGCCACAGCTACCTCACCTTGCTAGTTCCTCAGCTGATCCTGTTTCCTCAGGCTGGAAGCCTCTCAGTCCTCATCCAGAATGCATCTCAGCTGAACTGCTGCTTCAAAGCCTAAAAGCTTAACCAGCCAAAAGTTTCTAGTTTCTGGTCTTCACGCCTTATGTATCTTTCTACTTTCTGCCGTCACCCCCTGGGATTAAAGGCGTGTGTCACCACGCCTGGCTGTTTCTAATGTGGCCTTGAACTCAGAAATCCAGAGGGATTTCTGTCTCTGGAATGCTAGGATTAAAGGTGTGTGCTACCACTTCCTATCCTCATGTCTAATATTGTGGCTGTCCTGTTCTCTGACCCCAGATAAGTTCATTAGCCTGCACAATGTTTCAGGGAACACAATACCACCACATACATACATTCATACTTCTGTTTAAAATATTTTTATATATTGATGCAAATGTAAACTTATATTTGTCTTACTGTATGTATGTCCACTTCTGTTTAGGATATTTTGTATATTGATGCAAATTAAGGATATTTTGTCATATTGCACTATTCATTTCTACCTATGATCAAGATATTTTTGTATATTGTCACAAATTTGAGGTCATTGTCCTTATACTGTGCAGCTGTTTACAGATTGTTTATTTTTATAATATGGAGCCTTAGTCTTTAAGTATATAGGTTGATAAGAAATAGAGGTTAATAGTCACCCATGCATGTCAAACTTATAATCATGTTAGTTAGGTTTTCTAGATAAACAGAGACATATTTCAGGTGGATAGGTAATCTTCAAACACTTTAAAGACCCAGAGAACATGATATTTATTGCTTTAATTTTATTGAGGTGAGACATCATTGCTCCCAGCAGCATTGATCTACTCCGGAGAGAATGATGGGCATTAAAGACACTTCTTCTTGGCAAAACTGGTCTGCTGGGCAAAGACCTGCCCTTGCCTTGACTGCTGACAGTAAGCACAAAGTCCAATCAGAACAAGCAAATTGCTAGCAAAAGCAACTGCTGAGCCTTGACAAGACAGGGTAGGGTAGTCCTTCAAAATTTTCTGCTTCTGAATATGGTTTGTCAGATATTCTAGGCCTATAGCCAAAGTTGGATGCCCCAATAATGCATAGAAACATTGGATGTACAGGTAACCAGCTGTTTCTGTCATTTCTTGCATTTTTGGAAGTTGCTTGATTGTACTTCCTGTTTACTCAGGTAATATTCTTCTTATTCTCAGGTCTTTGATAGGGTTAAGGACTAGATAGTTATAGTTACAATCCTTTTGCATTTTTAGCTAAGAGCATTTCAGGTATAAGATTTAGATTTTCCAGGATAGGACAGCTTTTTGAGTATTCTCTTTAACTTGCCAATTACCTTTGGCCTAGATGTTTAGTATGTGTTTCTTACTTGATGTTGTTCTTATCAGTTGTAGTTCTATTTTTGTTTATGTTATTACCTTTTCTTTCTTCTAGACAATACTCTGTAATTGTTCTTACATTATATAGCCTTGTGTTAGCATTAGAACCCTTTTATTTAGACAAAAAAAAAAGGAAATGTTATGGGATGTCTTTTCATTTAGCCAATGGCTTTGACATAACAAGCTTCAAGGGGTGGTCTTGTCTGTGCAGATGACCACTTAAGAGCAGAAAGAGAAGGGTCGTGCTCTCTCTTGGGTGGTTGAGACCGAGTCAAGCGGTGAAGCTGCTTGCAGTTGGTCCTGATTGGCCTTGAGCAGAATGGTATCGGATCAGCAGTATGTCTCTATTGTTTTGGACTAGTGAGTTTGTATTCCTATTGCACCCACTAATAAATTAAGATATAGACTTTTATGGGCTCTTGTATCAGGAAATGGTACCACCTGCATTCAGGATGGGTCTTCCCACTTCAGTATCTCATCCAAGAAAATCCCTCAAAGGCATGTCTACTGGCCAGCCCCAATCCATAGACTCATTGTCTCTTTCCACAGGATTCTAGGTTGCATCAAGTTGACAGTTAAAGCTAACCATCACAACTTCCTTCATTTAGTCATTTTGGCTCAATTCTTGAAGTTCTTTGTTAAGGGTCCCAAAATCAGGAAGGTCTGTGTGCTTCAGAAATGTCATGCTAAGTGCTAGTGTGTTTGAACCCAAGAAGTATGGGGAGGGTGGTGCAGAATGGAGTTGGGTTTCAAGCCTTTCCTGTTGTTAGCTCATGCACATTAGCCATCCCACAAGAATAGGCAGGCCCACACACCTTCTGATGTCCATTCTGGTCTTAGAAGGCTCTGGGAAACATGTGTACTGGAATGCTCAACCCCTAAGGCTAATCTTTACTTTTACCACTCTACCAGATTGTTTGCGATATAAGCTTGACAACAAAAGGTTTGAAAAATCAGAAACAATAGTAAGAGAATGATGAGAATACTTGCTATTTGAGATTTCAGGGCCAAGTATTTTATAAGGAATTACTGAATTATGAATAGCATGGGGAAGAAAATGATGTGCTTGGATTCTATTCCTAGATCTTCACTAGCTACCCAAAAGGACAATATTGTGCTTGAAAATTTATGGTTCTTCCATATCCTACCACAGAGACACTTTCATATCCATATTTACTGTTTCCCTATTCACAATGGTAAGGAAATGGGACCAGCCTGGATTCCATAAACAGATGAATAGATAATAAAAATGCTGCATGTACACAATGGATGTCTATAAAGAAAAATAAGATTATGAAACTTGAAGGGAAATGGATAGAATTGCAAAGTTTCATATTCAATGAGGAAACAGACTCAGACAAAAAGCATATATGTATGTAAATGAGTTAGAGTTCAGGTAAAGGCTGAGAAGCAAGAAAGGAGACTGAACGTGGAAAGGAGTCTGGAGGGATGGTACAGGGTGCACAGGGGGACAGGAGAGATAGTCGGGGGAGAACCAACTCAGATTTTGTTTGGAAATGTCATAATGAAGTCTAATACTTCTCTTTTGTTTTGAGACAGGGTTTCTCTGTGTAACAGCTTTGGCTGTCCTAGAACTCACTCTGTAGATCAGGTTGGCTTCAAACTAATCGAGACGAACCTGCCTCTGCCTCCCTAGTGCTGGGATTAAAGGCATGTGCCACTGCCACCACCCAAGTTAAATCTAATACTTTGCATGCTAATGAAAAACAACTAAAGGTGCTGGAGCAGTGGCTCAGCTGTTATGAGTTCTTGCTGCTCTTGCAGAAGACCTGGGTTTGGTGCCCAGCATCCACATGGTTCACAACTACCTGTAACTCCAATTCCAGGGAATCCAATACCCTCTTCTGGGTACCTGGTATGCATGTGGAACACATACCTACATATGGGGAAAACACTTATACACATAAAATAAAAATTTTCAAGTTAAAAAATAAATTAATAAAGAAGGAAATTGATACCCTACTATGTACACTTTCACTGTCTGCTAACAACATATGGCTATCTAAGTTAAAATTGCATGTGACAAAAATCACTAACTTTGTGATATTCACCACACTTCCCTTACCTGGAGCCATAGGTGGATGAGGGCTTTGAGAGTGGACAGCACAGGTATGGAACATTTTTATTATGGTGCAGAATCCTCTCAGGCAGCATTGTAGGCAGGGTAAGAGGGTAAGAAATGTGGGCATTATGCTGTTTCCACTAAATGCCCTCTCCTGATGCCCCTGTGGTTGCTCCAAACCTCTGCTGGCTCCAGCTTTGTAACTTGCCACCTCTTCATCACTTTGGACAGGGGCTGTGACTTCTGTCCTGCAGAGGAACTGGTGTTAGATGTGGACCTTTCTTCCAGTCTCTTAGAGCCGCATGCACACTGTGGCCTACACCTGCTCTTGCTTCTCTGCATTCTTGCCAGCACTTGCTGTTTTTATCACCTTCTCTTAGTCAGCCTAATGGATGTCTGGTGATGTCGTATCTCAGTTTCATTTTCATTTTCCTATGGTCCATGACATTGAACAAATAGCCACATGCCTACTTGCCATGTCTCCTCCTTGGTGACATGTCAGCTTGTGTTTTTGATCAACACTTGGCCCAATTTTTAAATAGATTGTTTGTTTGCTAACCGTTGCCATCTCTTGACATACATCAGATACAGAGCATTTGTTGGATATGGGCTTGGGGGTATTTTCCTCTGAGTGTGGTCTGCCTTTTCATCTTCTTCACAGAATGTTTAAGAAAGCAAGAGTTGTTAATTTTCACAGTCTCACTCATATTTAAAATTTTCATGTTCAACTAAACGTGCCCTCTACTGGGAAGTGCAAGGCTACACTCTGTCCCCTGCTGCAAACCCCTTCACTCACCTGGTGCTCAGAACACAGATGGATGTCACTCTTGATGCTTCCATCCCCATCAGCGTATACCACTGTGCACCTACTAAAATCCCCTTTATTTCCAGTTCATTGTCATATCCACGGATTTTGTTGTTTCTCCCTTATTGCCAAGCATCTGGATTATTGCATGGAGCTAATTGCATTTCTGGCATCCAGGCTGGCCTGATACAAAGCCAATTTCCACATTGCTAGAGAATGGTCCTTTTGAGTGTAGCACAGTCATTTTATCCCCCTGCTTAAGAGGAAGAGGAGGAAGAGGAGGAGGAAGAGGAGGAGGAGGAGGAGGAGGAGGTGGAGGAAGAGGAAGCAGCAGCAGTTTAAGTAGCTTGCTATTCTCTCCAAAGTGAGGATTAAATTCTGAAATCCAATGAACACTCATTGTGCTGTGTCTCCCTTGGCCTGTCACTACATCCCATGCTAGACACTGGCTCCAGTTATACTAAACTTCTTGTGGTTTCTCAGATGAATAGGCATCCATGATTCTGATGCTCCATTTGTAATGTATTTCCAGGACTCTCCTTGAGACTTCTGCTCTGCACTCAAGAGTCAGCAGCACAAGGGCACTTCTTCCAAGGAGATCTTCTTGATTATGCAGTGAGCATTCTGAACATTATCCAATCAAGGCAGGAGGTGTGCCTGTTGATGTGTGTTTATTTCTACAACCAAACAAAATGTGTGGCACATAACTTACAAACAAATGAAACTAAGTAATTAAATCTCAGTGTTGACCAGGTCTCTGTCCATCTTCACTAACCTTCGATCTCTCCAGGTGGATAACAATCTGTGGTCTCTATCACAGGAGGCTTGCTTGCATCATAGAGTATGCTAATAAACCCTTGTTTGATAAATGGATGAAACACAAGGACAGCCCTGAAGTGCAGCCCACTTCTAGTTCACCACATTTTCCCTTTGATCATCTCTAGAGGTAAAATCGGAACCCAGTAGTAAAAAAGTATGGAAGAGATCAGCAATTATTGAGGTTTTAATGTTTACATCCCATGGCTAAGTGGGCACTTCTGATCCAGGTATGGCTGCATCTGTCCTGAGCAGCCACAGGAAGGCAGAAGGCTACTTATGTTGTCCATAATTTAGCAGGGGCAGACTGTCCTTTCTTCTTTTGGACAGCCACTGAGTAACAAAAGGAATCTATCCTCATCCAGCTGGAGGTTAGATCTGGCTTTTAGTTCCTGGGTAGTCCTTTCTGAAATATGTGGAGTTCTATAATTGATTATGACAAGTTCGAATGTATCTGACTAGCTCTAGATGATGAACTTTTCTCCAATGTGTGAGGAGTGCAATATGTGAAAATTATCCAGGGTTGTTCCTAAGGCACCAACACGGTGTAAAGCCAGCTCCCCTTATTTCTCCTTTATCGTCTGTCAAGATGCAGGAGAACCCTGCCATCTGCTTGCTCCTTAGGACCACCATAGCCCGCCTAACCTGAGCATCCTACAGTAAATCAGATTTGCCATCATACTTGTCCCCACAATGCACTCATTCACTTTTACTAAAGGGACTGTTAAGCAGGAGACAGGTCAGGTCATCAGGACAAGCCAAGGTTTCCCGTGACAACCTGTCTTGATGACAGAAACCTTACTGTAAGTCAGCAGCTCACGTCATGGGCACTTTCGTCACCATAATGAACTCCATCCAAGGTATCAATTTCAGAGAGTCTGTTATTGACCATGACCTCTGTTCTCTCTTTGTGAACTGTTCAAGTAATTCACAAGGACAATTGTTTCATGTGATCTAGACAGTCCATTCACTGATTCTTTTCATTTTGTTTTCTTCTTTTCCAGGGAGATTCCTTCGTTCAATACATCAGTCCTTAGCAAATACGGTGACCTTCCTTCTCCCTCCTCTGTCCATCAAGCTCAGAAGACTTAGGACGTCACTGTCTCTCTTCATGCCTCCATTAGAGCACTTCCCTGTCACTAGATGGAATCACTCAAGCAAATGGGTAGAGATCACTGAATTCACGAGCTAAAGTCTCAGGCTGGCAGCACACCCACTGTGTTGCTTGCCGTCTGGTACCGTCTCCTTTCCCTTTAGAGGTCCTCCTCTACCATCTTAGCTGTACCATCCCCCTCAGACTTAGTCATCTTACCTCCCTGCCGTTCAAAGCCTGCAGACCATCCTACACACACATTTGCCTTCCCTTCATGCCCTGGTGGCCAAGGCCAATCCTTCCCCTGCATCTAGATCTCATGTCCATTACTTTCAGCTTCTCCCATTGTTTTCAGAATCTCAGGAAGAATTAGTTACAAGAAAAAAAATTCCCCCTTAATATAATTACAGTAGTAAATTTAGATCTAATAGGATTATTTTTTGAATGGTATTTTTCTTCTAGAAAATGCATACAGACTACTTCCACAAAATCAATCTCTCTTTAAACTACAATGCCCCAAGATGTTTTATGGAAAATCTTCTGTCTGCTGACTAAAATATTCATTATCTAATCCCATTTCTAGCCATGTAATATCCCAGTTGCTCTGGTGAGGTAGGTCTTGTCACTGTCTCATGATGTGCCTTATAGAATACCTTCCCTTTACTCGAGTGCTCTCTTTTTCCTGCTTATCTAGCTACTGGCAGAAAAATTGCTGTTGAGTGTATCTGATGCCAAACCCTAAACCCAACCATTTAATACAATTATTGAAATTCTATAATATTTTATTTTATATTAGTAAATATCTTAGCATTTCTGGTGCTATGAAGAGACACCATATCCACAGCAACTCTTATAAAGGAAAACATTTAATTGGGGTAGCTTACATTTTCAGAGCTTTATCCCCTTATCATCATGGTGTGACATGGTGGCGTCCAGGTAGACGGTGCTGGATAAGTAGCTAAAAGTCCCACATCTTGGCATGCAGGCAACAGGAAGTGGTCTGTCTCACTGGCTATGGCTTGAACATAGGAGACCTCAAAGCCTGCCTCCACAGTGACCTCCTTCCTCCAACAAGACCACACCTACTTCAACAAGGCCATACTTCCTAATAGTGCCACTCCCTTTGGGGGCTATTTTTTTCAAACCACTGCATTAAGAGATAGACTGGAAATATCATACACTGTTTTAAACAAACAATCTAAACTCTATATTACATATAATTTCAAATAAAAAAGTGAAAAAAAAGCTGAGTGTTGTGGCATACACTTATCATCCTGGCACTTGGGGTACTGAAGAGTGTAAGGAGATCAAGATTGTAAGGCCAGTCTGGGCTACATAGCAGAATTTCATCTTAAAAGACAAAAACAAAACAAGAAAAGAAAATTAAAACCTACCTCCCAGCTTGAAAAATGTTAAGATTTTCCATATTTAATTGAATTTACCTTCTCCAATAATTTTCAGAAATTTTAGGCCCTATCTCACACAGCAAGTTTCTTTTTATTTTTAAACCCTTAAATATTCAGTTGTAACCAATTAAAATTTTAAATACTTGACTACAATGCTGTTTTCACAGTTTATAAAATCAACAGCTCCTGCAGAGCATCTCATACATAGTTGATCAACACTGGGGCTATTAAAAATTTGGGTCAGATAATCTCTGGGTAGAGAATGCTCTGGGCACCATGGAGTGTTAGAGCATCCCTGGCCTCTGCCACTAGATGTTTTTTTCCAAGTTGTGACAACTAAAAATGCTTCAGACTGGAGGTAAAATTCACACCTGGCTGAGCACCTCTGATCTAGTACACATTACTATTCATGCTACTACAGTCTTGATGGTCTTTGTGTGGGCACATGCATGTACTTGGACAGGATTTAAGAAACAGGATTCTGGCATCACACACTAGCAGAAAGAGGTAAGGTAGATTGGAGCTATGCCAGGAGAAGCCACAAAAAGTAACAATGGCACAGGGGATACTGGGATCTTGAAGGCAGAAGAGACAACATCCCTGATGTAACCACGGTAACTGGCTGGAGAACCATGCTCTGGTGAAAGTGGGCTAGTATTTCCTGACATATATGTGCAGGTGCTCAGCAGGGGAGGGGTGATTCTGCAGATGCACCTGGAACTGGAGTTTGGGGAAGAGAACTGGACTGCCTTTGGATGGTTGGGTGCACCTGGCAGAAATGTTTACCCTGATTGCAGACAAATGCCTAATGCACTGTGTGTGCTGCTTCTCTCCCCTGGTGGCCTGAAGCAGACTTGGGAAATCAGAAAACACATGCGCATTTGAAAGGCATTTCACATCCAGAGCCCCAACTGGGATCATTAACAGTTTGGAAGGGAAGAATGCCATACAGAGGATGTGATGGCACAGTGAATGGAGTTTATGCCAGGAGAAAACCATGCACAGATGCATAATTAAGTGATGAGGACAGTCAGGAGTCCACCAAGTATTTCAGGATTTTTAAAAACCGACTAATACAGAAGTTATATGCCATCAGTGAAAACCACGACTAAGAATTATTATAAAGGTTGAAAACAAAGGGGAGGGGGTAATACTAGGTGAGTTCAAACACAAAGGGAACTTTTATAATAGTAATTGCAATCAGAATAAAATCCAATGGCAAATGAAAGGCTGCATAGAAATATTTAATATTGATGTGTGCAGCTCACCAGTACTGCCAAACTTCACCCCAAATCATGATTCACACATAAGGGAGCAATATACTAATTATACTAAGATGTAAATTTCAGTTATTGCAAAGGATTTAGAAATTAACATATTGTATAAATAGTTAAAATCTGAGGAATTTGAATACCAGCTAACAAACTAAATGTATGTATTTACATATATAATTTCTGTATTTGTGAGGCTCTGTGCCTAGAAAGCTGAGGAAAGAAATTAAAAACAGGTAGTGCATTCACAAGAGTTCACTACCCATCAGACAAAACAGGGCACATCACAGGAAACATCCCGACAGCCAGCCTTCAGCCTACTTTTACCAGGTGTGATATAGAAATGAGAAATTAACGTGAAAACTTCCAGACAAATTCCACTCCCTTTGCAAGAACAATAGTAGTGTCTCTTTCTTTTTACCAAATAACAAATACTGTTTTTTTAAGCAAAATAAGAAAATGGATAAAATTTTGGCATATCAAATAAAGAGAAAAAGTTCATTCATAAATTGCTCTGATAGTAAGAAGAATAGTTTGTTTCCTCACAGATCTGGAAAATGGTAACATTGAATAGCCACGTGTTAATTCATTATCTCATACCATAGTCAAGCATGTTGATGAATTGTTAATTTTTTTAAAAACTGCATAAAATTGAGTTGGTAAACAGAATGTCTAAATAGATAAATAAGAGATTGAAAAGCAGTCTAAGATCTTAAAGGACCACACCTAAATGTTTGTAAGGGTGTTAGTTGTCAATTTTTTACAGAACTGAAAATCTCTCTGCTGCTTAAACTAGAACAGTGAATCCAAAAGCAGGAAAATAATCCTAACTTGTTCTAAAAGCCTGGGCTACCCTGATGCAAAAACTAAATAAGGATGATGTATGTCGAAAGGAAACCCCAGACAAGTCACTAAAAACTCCACATATAGAATTACTGGCTAAAGCTGCAAACTACATTGCCCATGCATATAAAAACAGTATCTACATGTTCATTAAAATAGATCGTGACCATGCAGAGTGGACAGTAGAAACAGAAGGAAGTTTCAATATAGGGAAACTATTAATTTTTAAATGATATAAAGAAGATCATATGTTATCTCTTTAAAATAATTGACAAAGTTGAACTCTAATTCATCTTAAAACTAAGACTGGAAGGAACCTGTCTCAACTTTATACAAGTTATTTCTTCAAAACCATGTGCTAGTGAAGCAATGGAAACTCTTCTTTTCCTGTAGAAATGGTACATGGATGATGAGCTCCATTTGTTGTGGAGGTGCTGGCCAGAGCAGTAACAACATATCAAGCACTAGGAAAGGAAGAGGGCAAAACCCAGCTGTTGCTTTCACAAATCTCAGTTTATCTTCCTAAAAGATTCAAGGTAACAGATGACACACAGAACTCTGTGCTGCTAAAGCAATTAGATACAACATTGAAGTGAGGAAGCGGTAGGCTTTCCTAGGACTAGAGTCCATGATCCCATCCAGTTCCAACAGAAACCAAAGTATGAAATGGCTGTGAATTAGCCTTAAAATACTTATGCCATCCTATCAACAGTGAAACAAATGGTTTTAGAAGACCCAAAGGAACAATGAGACATACCATATTCTTGAGTTGGAAAAGGCACTGATCTAGACACTATATAAATCAAATGCATATATATATATATGCAATGTATCTCATTCAAATCATGTGAATTGGCCATAACAATCATATGGTTTTTAGAAGGTAGATTAGAGGTGATATTTTCTTATTTCCATTCTCAGAAATTATCCTAATGCAATAATCACTAGAAAAACCAAAACAACCCAAAGAAAGAAGACCAACAACCCCACTGCTTACAACACTGGGAGGCACACATGTAACTGTGTGTAACCACATCATAGCTGAGCAGCATTGGCTAAGGGTGTAGATGTTGCTGGGAGGTGCTGAGTGGCAAGGGGAAGGCAACATTAAAATAAACTTCAAAAGCACAGCTCTCTAACGTCCATGCTGCACCTGAAGACAGACTCACAAGTCCAACCATGCTGGCGTGGGCATGAAGAAGGCTGGGTGGCACTGAGCGAGGCTCACCTAGGCCAGCCTTTAGACTTCTTGGTGGACCTGAAAGCTCTGCCTTCTATTGTCTAGTCAAGAAACAAGGAGGAAAAAGTGAAGATATGTGATTTGAGAGTAACAGTGAATGACAACTGATGGGCAATCCTAATTGGTCTTAACAATTAAAACCCAGAGTCAGATATCAAGGGTGAAAGCTGAAAGATCAGAAAAGCAGAGCAGCCAGCTACTAGAGACTTCTTACTTCTACAAAATTTCAGACCAAATGGGACACTGTCTCTCTGAATCCTCAGACTGAATGGGGGCAGAGATCCTGTCTTCACATGACTTATATTCCTGCCTCCACTTCCAGAGTACTGGGATTAAAGGCATGAGCTGGCAACTCCTGACTCAGCCTTCCTCTTCCCAGAATTCTCCTTGTCTGCTTACACCACCTATACTTCCTGCCTGGCTACTGGCCAATCAGCACTTTATTTATCATCATACATTCACAGCATACAGAATGACATTCCACAGCAATCCTCCCAAGTGCTGGGATTAAAGGCATGTGCCACCACTGCCTCTATGGTTAACTAGTGGCTAGATCCGCCCTCTGATCTCCAGGCAAGATTTATTTGTCAGAACACAAACAAAATATCACACAACAGGCAACTGTCCAGACCCTAAAATAGTAAAAGGATGGGAGCAAGCTCATACCAACAAGTTTAAAGATTTAGGCGGAGAAAAATCATTAGAAAAACAGAATTTGCATAATACTGCTATAAGAAATGTAATCCATGTGGTCTGTGTGTGTTCTGCCTGCCATCAAAGGAAAGAGAATGCAAACTCAATACAATGTCATTTCAAGAAGAGAGAAAAAAGGAAAACATCCCAATTGATGCAGCCTTGACTTCAAAATCTGCACATATTAAAAAAAAAAGTTAATCTCTCTCATGAGCATTGATGGCAGAAATCCTAAACAAATTATAAGCAAATTGAATCTAGGGATACTTAGAGAGATAATAGGTCATGGCCCAATGTAGTTTATGTAAAGAATGTGAAAGTGGATTAGCATTCAGAAGAAACGAATGAAGGGCCAGAGGCTGGGGAAGAAGGGGATGAAGAGGTTCAGTGTTACAAATGTCACTTCTCCCCAGATTGTATGAAGCTGACAGGAAACCCCCTCTCCTAAACAACCATCCAGGTTTTCACTGGACTGGAATGTGACAATCTGATCCTGAAGAATAACTGGAAAAGCAAAAACAAGAATAGCTAGCAGACAGTTTTTAAAAGGGAGGTATTTGTTTTTTCAATCAACAACACATCAACGTATCAAAAGGGCAAGATATGGTTCTGGAATATTCAGTAAGTTGAGTTATGATAAAGGTGGTATTCCACACCTTTAGAAGGAAATGAGTTTATAATTACTAATATCCAATACTAAGATAATGTAAAGAGCCGCATGTGGTTAGGTGCAAAGCCTTTGTGGAAGGCATTTGATAAGCATCTTACTTAGAAATATGTACATGCTTTAACTTGATAACTGCATTCTTAGCCATTCATCCCAGGAAGAGATGTGTACCTGTGTAGACCAGGGCTTTGGGCCCTGTGGATAGTGGTGAAAAACAGATACAATGGAACATCTTTGTTGATAAGGTATTGTATACCTTCTTTATGAAATATGATGCTGCAGTTGAAATAAATGAAGTTTAAACGAGAAGTTCATGTAAGTCCCAGGCCACATTTTATGGACATTTTAAAGTTGGAAGAGAACTGGGGATACTACATAGTATGTAATCTCACTAATGTCAAGAGTGTCACTTGTGTCAATAAGAGTTGAGTGAAATGGCAACCTTGTATTTATCATTGCACTGATATGGAGACTGGAGTGAATTTGATCTTCAGAAACCAGGTTTTAAAAAAGCTGGGCATGGTGGATGTACTTCTATCTTGGCAAGATGGAGACAGGCAGATTCCTGGGGCTTGCTATCTAGTCAGCCTGGCCTCGTTGATGGGTTCCAGACCAAGGAGAGGCCCTGCTTCCAGCAAACAAACAAAGCAAAACAGCAACAACAGAATCTTGTGGGCAGTGCCTGAGAAATGCCAATCTGAGGTTATCTTCTGGCATCTGCATGCACATGCCACATGGACAAGCATGTGCACACACACACACACACACACACACACACACACACACACACACACACTATTTTTTTCTATGTTAGGATTATAAGGTAAAGGCCAGGAATGGGCAAACCAGTTAAGGGGCTACTACCGAGGCCCTGAGAAGAGACAACCATAGCTGTGGTTTGGAGCAGCACCAGCAAAGGAAAGCAGCCAGTTCTGTATATATTTTGAAGACAAATGAATGAGGAAGAAAGAGAAAGAAAGAGGAGAGGTTCTGGGGCCTAAGCAGCTAAAGAGAGGAAGCTCTCATCAACTGAGAATGGGAAGGTGTCTTGGCAATGCACAGTGCTGTCATCTTTAACTTTGACAAGACTGGAGCAGTGGTGACACAGAATTAAGTCTCACTGCAGGGAAAATGGGGAGACAGACTGAGACAAAACAGCCAGTTTGCCTGGGCTGTGCATGAAAGCAGATATAGGAGACACTTTCTAGGGTGGGAGGAATAAAGGAATTTTTGTTTGTTTGTTTTCACTGTTGATGGCTTAGGTTATTATTGCTATTTTGTTATATTTTCTGGGGCTCTGTTAAACAGCGGCATGTCAGTATGCTGAAGCTGAGCCAGGAGCCATAGGGAAATGGATAGCATAGGTGAGATCAAAGGGATGTGGTTACTAATAGCCTTGAGAATGTGTGTGTGTAGGAGCTGGCTTTAGAGAAGAATGTAGACCATCCATCTAAACAAGTAGAAAGGCAGAGCATATCTTGTATGGATGCCAGTGAGCATATGCATTTGTGTCAATAGGAGCATGTGGACATTCTATGATCATGGAGAGTGGGAAGGAACATTCTTGGCTGTGAATGAAGATAGGGCTGAGGGATTAGAAGGTTGATACTAAAGGACACTGAGTGAATTAGTGTGAGAAGTGAATGGATGAGCAAAATACACTATGACTTACTTGTAGTTAGAGAGTGCCTATTATAGAGGGAGGCCTTCTCTGTTCTGGTCTGTTATAAAGCATGAACATCTCATCAAGAAGATGATCCAAGGCACTTTGTACATTCTGTCTTGGTGTTGGGAAGTATAGAAGAACAACATGGCTTTTCAGATGGAAATATCCAGAGTAAGGCTGGGTGTCCTGGGTAGAGCCTGTGAGCACATTGGTTGGAAGGTTGAGATTTGAAACTTGAGAACTCCCGGCCAGCTTGGTCTAGTGAGTTTCAGGTCACCCTGAGCTATATACACAGACTCCATCTGAAAAACTGGAGAGAGAGGGGGGGAGGAAGGGAGGGAGAGAAAGACATAGAGAGAGTTTATGATATATTGAGCCAATCTCAAGCCACATTTCTATGATAACAAAGTCAGTTTTCATATGGGTAATAACAGAACATTTCTCTGTTAGTCTATCTGCTGTTACTATAATGAAATACCTGGAGCTGGATTAGAAAGAAAATAGGCTTATATTCAAGAAGATAATGCTGATGCTGATGTTGGCTCTGGTGAGGAACTCATGGAGGATGGCTTTACCATGGTGGGGATTTGTGTTAGATAGAGAGATACAGTGAGAAAGGGAGCCAGAGAGAGACTGGGGTCCAAGGAACATTGTGCTAATCCCTCTCATGGGCATGCCTGCAGGGACTTAAAACCTCTGACTAGCTACTACTTAAAGACTCACTGTTTCCCAGGACAGGGAAATCTTCTAATACATGGATCCCTAGGGAAGAAGTCACACTCAGACCATAGCCATGCTTGCTGTCCAGACTAGAGCTGTAGGATTTATTGGCAAGGCGTGATGATATTAAGCCATGGTCAGACAGTGTGTTCCCTCTTGGAGGAGTGTGATAGGCTGACTTGTGTTAAGTAATGAAATCAGGTGAGATGCTTCCAGAGCTAGCCAGGCACAGTCAGTCCCTCAAGTTTCAGCCTCCTGTTCTTTGTGACCTGATTTCCTCCCTCAACAATTTTATTAGTGTGCCCTTTAGAGCAGACAATGACTGAGACCATTAATTCATTTGCCTTGAAATTTGTGTCAATTTTGGTGAGAGACCTGGTAGCAGTTCTAAATAAACTGAAGGTCAGTCAGTGCTCCAAAGAACACTCAGTCCCTGGGATGTCACAGTGAACATCAGTTTAAGAGAGCAACCAGGCATGTAGCTTGTAAGTAGGGGGCAATTATGTGTTCTTAATGGGTGGGTGATCTTTTTTTTCTTGCTGTATCACTTGCTGACTCAATCTCTTCTTTTTGTAAGTGGTTGGGTTCATTGGGGGCAGATGTAATGCCAGGTAAACACACCTGTGAGAAAACCGGGGATGGGCGGGGTTAGTTGGGGAAAGTCAGGTTGCAGTGACAGGCAGCTGTGGCACTGAGAAGATGTTGCAGAGGCTACCCAAGGAGCCACACTCAGAGCATGTCAGAAGAGTGCTGTCTCTCCCAGGAATGGCCTGCCTCTTGTCCCAGTCATGCTCAGTGACAGGTGGGGAGCATTGAGGGAAGGATGGCCTCTGCCCCAAGACATGGGGGAGTCTGAGTGCAACGGGGTGGGGGGGCTTTTCCTTGGTTGTTCTGGTGGTGCTCTGCTCCCCAACCCATACCTGATGAAATGTCGATGGGGCCAATCTTGTGCAGGGCTTGCATAGCACCACAGGTGTAGTGAGTTAGTGAGCGAAGCACCCAGATCCTGTCCAGAAGACAGGTTTTTGCTTCGTATTTCTCCACTTTCTGCCTCTTACATATTTTCTGTGCCCTCTTCTGTCATGCTCTCTGAGCCATGGAGGGGGTGATACAGATGTCTCATTGAGGGCCACGACTTCCACCATCACTTATTCTCAGCACTTTGGTAAGTTGTGGGTTTCTGCATTCACCACCACCAGGGCAGTAAGAAGCTTTGCTGATGATGACTGGGCACAGCATGAATCTATGAACGTATATAGTTTAGCAGGCAGTGTGACTACTTGACCATTAGCAAAACAGTAGCAATACTCCCCCCCCCCAACGCACCCCCTCACCCCGACCAGGGCCTAAGATGTCCCACAGGATCTGGACCAGGTTCACAATTCCAGGCATAACTCTCTCCTATGGAGTGGGCCCCAAATATAATCAGAAAGTGATTGGTTATGCCCATAACAATCATGAAACTATTGCACTAAGGGGCTCATCTTGCCTGGCAGGTCATTGCTCTAACTTGCAGGCTGTTGGTGGCTTTCTGCCCCCAGCAGTGCGTATAGTGCCTCCCAGCACTGAAGAAAGCAAGTTAGCAAGGAAAAACCTCTAGCCCTGTTCCAACATGATTTCTCCCTAACCTGTGTATGGTGTTTTACTAACAGTGTTTTGCCATTAAGTCTGGTTAGCAGCCAAGAGCAATAGCAGTGGCCTGGGCTGTGTTGTGGGTGAAAGCCACACATTCTATTTGTACAACTCTTTAAAATTATAGTGCTTTAAAAATATTACATTTGGTGTGTGTGTGTGTGTGTGTGTCTCCCTGGAATCAAATCCTGGCCTTCAGACTTGGTTTGCCACTGGGTCCTCTCACCAGCTGTAATTTTTCTGTTTTTGTGGTGCTGAGAATTGAACCTAGAACCTCACATGTGTTAAACATACCCTCAAGTATCCAGCTACACCCAGCGCCTTTCAAAGAGAACTTTATAGAAATATAATTTATATACAGCAAGATTGACAAATTTTAAGGATATAGCTCAAGGTTTTTCACTAGTGTGCATACCTCTTTATCCCTGACCCAAGTAATGGAGACCATGTCTATTGCTGAGGTAAGTTCTTGTGTGGCCCATAATAATGTGTGTTTCATAGAGAAGGCTGCCTAGGCTGTGAGGGGCCCATGTTGTAGGTTAGCACTATAGAGAAGATCACAGAGTGGAAACAGTGGCAGGACTTTCTGATGATGATGGAGGAGTGCCCGGGGTACCATTTTTAAGGAACATTATCTGGGGAGGCCCCTCTTATAAGGAAGTCTTGGTAGCTTACAATTTTAAAGAAGAGTGCTGATTAAAGCTGGCTTCTCTCACAATGACCTTGATGAACTGCACCACTTGGACATTTGGACGTTGATGGGCACGCAAGCCTGTGTTAAGCAATCTTGTTCCTTCATGTTGGAATGAGACAGGGCTTCTTAAGGAACAGATGACAGTTCTACTGGAAGCTTTTGCTGCCTTTTGTATTAATATTTAATGGGTGGAAAATGCATCAGAGGCTCTATTGAGATGCTCAGAAATGGATTTATTTATCCTTTCAACATTTTAACCAGAGTTATATTTTCAATAAGCATTTGGTGAACACCTATGTGGTGGTTTGAGTAAGAATGAACTCCCATAGGCTCATGTATTTGAATTCCCCAGTTGGTGGAACACTTTGAGAAGGAGATGTGGCCTTGTTGGAGGAAGTGTGTTGCTGGGCTAGGGCTTTGAGGTTTGGAAAGACTCCTGTAATCCCCAGTGTGCACGTTCTCTCTCTCCCCCGCCCTCTTGCTCCCCCCTCCCTTTCTCTGCCTAATGGTTGTGGATCAAGATGTGAGCTCTCAGCTGTTTCTTCATTCTGCTGTCATGGGCTCTAACCCTTGAATACAGCAACTGAAAGGTAACCAAGGCAATCTACCACAGCTTGTGTTTGAACCAAGTTGTGCTGAGCTAGAGGACATGGGGATGAAGGCACCAGCTGATGAGCAGACAAATAATGTTAACCAGAAAAGAATCAAAGTAGTTATTGTTTAGTAACCAAAACTTACTGAAATGGTCTAAGTATTTAACTCAGTACTAGGCCTATGAAGGTAAGCACAGTGTTTAGACAGAAAAACACCAGTTCTTTTTTTTTCCTGATTGTATTAACAAGCAAAGTCCCAGAAAGAGAGTAAACAGTCAGCTCTGGTCCAGAACAGATTTTTAAAAAGAATTAAAAATTTTTTCATATTATTTATTTTAGTCATATTCTTCCCCCTCCCCCAACTCTTCCCAAATCCTCCCCACCTCCCTACCAACCCAACTTCATGTGTTTTCTCTCTCTCTCTCTCTCTCTGAAAAACAACCAAAAATGAAAATTAAAACAGACAAAACAACAAAAAAGATGATAAAGAAGATAAGACAAAAACATCAAAAAAAAAAAAAAAAGTACACAAAAAAGACCATGGAGTTCATTTTGTGTTGACAGACTACCAACCTGCCCTAGAGTGTGGTTGGTATACCCAGTGACAATTCTTTGAAAAAAATGATAGTCCCTCTTCTAACAGTTATCAATTGCAAATTGCTTCTTGGCTAGAGATGGGACATCGTTTCCACCTCCCCTCCTCAGTGCTGGGACTTGGACAGTTTTGAACCTGTGCAGACGATGAGTGTGCTGGCCCAGTCTCTGTGAGCTCACAGGTACATCAGTTCTATGGTGTCTGAAGACACTGCCTCCTTGGGATCACCCACTACCACTGACAAGAGCAATCTGTCTTTTCCCCTTCCACATAGACTCCTAAGCCTTGAGGGAAGGGGTTTGATGAAGACCTCCCATTTAAGGCTGAGTGCTCCAAAGGCTCCCACTCTCTTCACATTGTCCAGCTGTGGATCTCTCTGTTAGCTACCATCACTGCAAGAAGAAGCTTCTTTATTTTTTTTAAGACAGTCTTGTTCCATTTCCTACACTGGCTTTGGACTTAAGGCGATCCTTCTGCCTCTGACTTCTGAGTGTTGGAATTACAGGTGTGGACCACAACACTAAGCCTTAGAACAGATATTTAAGAAACTTGGTTGAAGAAGTTTGAGTAGACTGTGATGCTGGGGGTTTGTGTGTGGAGTCTGTGTTCTAATCTCAGTAGAATAGCAAGATCTCAGCTTCTACTGGGAGTGTGAGTTGGGGTGAGACCTGGGAGTGCCTGAGGTGACGGCGTAGAAGGAAGACTGTTGGAAGTTCAGTCCACCCTAAAAATCAGAGGAGCCAGTTCTAACTATGAAGTTTGGGCACCAGAAAGTAACTGTATTCATAGCAATACACTGCAGTGAGGAATGGAGAAGCCAGGAACTCCCAAAGAAATGGATCCATAAGCCTGATGCACAGATGGGATGCAGGAGGAAGAAGGAGGCCAGAAGTGGGTTAGCAATCAATTGCTCACAGGACAAGCCTATAGTGAGGTCTAGAGTGATTGCTGTTTCTCAAGGGAAGGGTGTTTACTCACTTCGCATCCGCCCAAACTGTGCTTGGTGCCAACTGGAGTCAGTGTGGCAGTGAATAGGCTCTATGTAAGTAGAAAGGTTTGGTAGAACCTAACAACTGAAATGTGGAAAGCTGTAGTAAAGTTATGTGAAGAGGATGATGGGGGCTTGGTGGAAGAAGAACAGTTCTCTGAAGGATCAGTGCAAAGTTTTCTAGCAAAAGAGTTTTTTTTTTTTTAAACTTTAAAAATATTTAACAGTAAAAATATTTTCCATAAAGATCCAGAAAAATCAAGTAGCTCCAAAAATACTGTAATCTCTAGTGGACCTGAGTGCCTGTCACAATTACCCCACCCCACTCCAGTTGTACCCCTCAGAGGCAAAAGCTTCAACTACAGTAGCTAGCTTTTATATTGATCTGTGTACTTAAGGTTATGTTATAACGGTATTTCTTGATTTGTTATCATCTCAACATTACTTATTCATCTCCATTTACAACAGTTGAAAAGTTTACCCTCTTAAATGTCACTTCCTCTCCATTCTTTGTCCTCCAGGGAGTTTCTTGATTAAACCAACATTCAGTACTTTCATTATTATAGGATCTTGTAAATGTTTAGGACCAAGCCAAGTTTTTGGTTTTTTTTTTTTTTCAATGTAATAAAATTTAGTTATAAATTTTCAAGGTTTTCTTTTTTTAATATGAGTGGCAATTCTCTTTTTAAATTTCTTCTTTTTTTAAGATTATAATATAATTACATCATTTCCCCCTGCCTTTCCCTTCCTCCAAACACTTCCCACATATCCCATTTTAAATGATCATTTCCCATTTGGGGGTGACATTTTATTTTCAGAAATTCTTACTTCCTTGTGGTGCTAGAGATTGGGTTGCTACTTTCAAAAACTTGCATTCATATGATAATACCCTATATTCCCCTTTTGGTATCTTTTGTATCTCCCAGTAGACTTCTTCCCCACAGGCTCAAAACCATCAAGCTTTTGATGTCCCTTCCTTCCTCTTCCCAAAGGCAGAGAAATGGGTTGTTTGCCCTTTAGTTGATTCTAGGGTCATCCTGAGACATTGCACCTTATTTGCTTATGAGGTTCCAGGCTTCTTGGATCCTTGGCCTATTGTCTGTTTGTCTCTCTGTCTATCTATCTATCTATCTATCTATCTATCTATCTATCTATCAATCATCTATCTATCTATCTATCATCTATCTATTTAATCTATTATCTATCATCTATCTATCTGTCTATCATCTATCTATTTATTTTTGCTAGAGCATATGTTGCATAGAGTCTTTAGGCAGTGTTATGAGACAAATCATCTTCCCCAATACATTTTGCTGAAGTTCTACGTCAGATGCCTGTGATTGGGACCATATTTGAAGATGGAGTACTGTGTATGTCAGCAAGCTAAGGTGAGTCATCAGGTTTAAGCTTTAAGCCAACATGCTGAGTGTCCCTAAGGAAGAACAGATACCAACTGGCATACAGGGAAAATGCACTGTATGGGGCAGAGGTTGGATTCATGCAACCAAAGCCAGGATGTGTGGATTGCCAGAGATAATCAGAATGCACGAGGAGCAAGCTGAACAGATTCTCTTTTGGGGGGTGGGGTAACTCTGCTGACCTCTTAATTTTGAACCCCAACTTCCAAGAACAGCGAGAGAATAAGTGTCTGGCTCTGTTTTTCTTTGTAGTTCTTGGATGTTAAGCCAGGACCTGTGCTAACCACTCTACCACTGAGCTGCAGCCCAGCTCCAAACCTCTTGAAGTACCTAGTTTGTGTTTATTTGCTGTGGAAGTTCAAGGAAGGGCATACAGGACATTAATGTAATCTTGGTAGGTGTGAAGTATGTTCATTTACTTTTGATGACAGCACTTTAAAAAACCTTTATTTATGGGGGGTGGTATTCATGTACCGTGACTCTTATATGGTCAGAGGAGAACTTGCTGGAAATCTCAAAGTTGTTTATTTGCATTTTCCTAATTCCTAAGGATAATGAACATTGTTTGAGATGTTTCTTAGCCGTTTTTCTTTAAAAGCATCCTTTGCTGTGTCATAAGTTTTAGTGTTGCTGCAGAAGGGTCTTGTGACTTATTTTACCCAAATAGAAGTGTGGAGAGAGGGCTCCGAGACACACATCTTCAGTCTGGGTGACTTTCTTTACTGGTTTTGTTGCTGTTTACTTTTTAATAGTTGTTTTCTTAATGCTCCGGTGGCATTAGAAACATCATTTAGGTGCAGTGTGATGCATTGCTGTCGGTGGCGAGGATGGGTCCACAAACCAACTGCTATGGCACAAAACCTCAGCAATGCAATCCTATGCTCAGATCTCAGCTTGAGTTTACTTTATGTTGCACTCCTGCTTTTCCTTATACTTAAAAAATGTTTGCTAAGAATCAGTGTAGCATGCCAGACCAGCAATAGCCTCATGTATGTCCTGTTTAATAAGTCTCTTGGTTTTGTCAAGAGGCCCCAAGTATGGGCTAACCTATCCATCTATGTATGCTCTGGAAGTCCACATAACGATGAAATTCTCTAGTGATGACTCTTAGAACATATCCCCAATGATGCACAGCTGTATTGCAAAATCAGATCACGTTAGCAGGTTATGAAGGAACCCAAAGAGTGGGACTAGGAAGCCACTCTACCTTCACTTTTTGTGTCCAGCCATAGAAGATACTTAGTTAAGCAGCCCTCTATATTCTTAAGGGCCAGACTCCTGGGAGACTCTAAACCTAACCCAAACCACAGCACAAGGCCATAAAGTTACTGGCTCCAGAGTTGACTGAGGGGCAGGAGAGAGACCAGCAGTCCATGACATCCTGGTATCTCGGTAAGAGTAGAAGTTGCTTCCTGTTAACAGGCATCTGTTTCCTGTGAATGAAATGGCAGTGTCTCAGTTGCCAAGTTTATTACCTCCATCACAGAGTACTCTATAAATACAAGTAGTATTTCTTTCTGTGGGCATGTGCTGTCTAGTTTTATGTCAACCAGACACAAGCTAGAGTCATTTTGAAAGAGGGAACCTCAATTGAGAAAATGCCTCCACCAGATTGGCCTGTGGGCAAGCCTGTGGCATGACTGATGGTTGATTTGCACAGGACCAACTCACTGTGGGCAGTGCCAACCCTGGGCCGGTGGTTCTGGGTGCTAAAAGAAAGCAGGCTGAGCAAGCCAGGAGAGAGCCAGCAACATTTTTCCATGGCTTCTGAATTAGCTGGTTTCCAGATTCCTGTCCTGTTTGAGTTCCTGCCCTGCCTTCCCTCAGTGATGGACTATAAACTGTAAAATGAGATAAACCCTTTCCCTCTCAAGTTACTTTTGGTCATGATGCTTTATCACAGCAATAGAAACCCTAATTAAGACAGGCATAGAACTGGGCCTTGTTGCCTCATATGCCTTTTGTGGAAGTTCTAGCAGCTGCCTGGCATTATTTTCTGTTGTGGATAAATATGGCCATCTGAGTAAATATTGTAATTAGGACCATAAACGGCACGTTTTGGCTCCTTTTGATAAATAACACCCACTAGAATTGTTTCTTAGATGTGACACTAATGATCACTGATACCCAAACTGTGAGATTTACATCAAGAATTCTTGGCTAAAAAATCTTTGTGAGGGTGAACACTGCCATCAAAGCAGAAAATGAATGAGAGACTTCTGGTAACTGTTTCATTATCTGTAATAATCACAAAGGATTCATAGTAGAAGAAAGTTAAGTGCTGGAAGCTGGCAGACCTCAGTCAGTTATTTTTGTGCTGAGAATGTGGATACAATAGAGACTAAAAAACATAGGACTGGAACACGGTTAGCAAGTTCATAGCCCTATCAGTCTTCATTCTGATGAAGACTGATATTTGTGTTTGTCTGGAAATGTTACTAAGATTTGTGTAAAATTTAAAAGCTAACAGCTGTGTGTTAGAAACCAAAGCCATTTAAAATGTTAGGATTATAAAATTTTTTAATTAGTAAAGTGGTCAGATAAAGATGGATCACGGTGACATCATAAGGCTGTGACTCACTTCTCTTGTGATTATGTTATATTGCCTTATTAATCTTTGTAACATTTCAAAAGACAACAACAGTCATTTATCTTCAAGATGCTCTTTTAGTCTCCTTCCTCAAGCTTAATCTTTCCATTTTTCACTTTCTTGAGATCCTTTGATTATGAGAAAATTCTCTGTACTCTTCAAATCGATTTTAGTTTTCTTTAAAGCCCTGAGGAGAAAAAACAACAACCCCGGATTTTGATTTCGATGCTAAATGCTGGCTCTGCTAGAGTTGCCACAACCCGCTGGGTGGTGAGAGTGTAAGCCTTTGCCGGAAGAAAGACTGAGCCCTTGGTAGTGATGCATGCCCCATTGGCATCAGGGACTGTCTGCCTGTGAGTGGGGAGGCGTGGTCAACACAGGGCAATAAGCCCCTTGTCTTATTACCTGCTCCTCCCCCTCCACTGTCATCATTGTCCCTCTGCAGCTGGTGCACCTTACCCTATGTCAAGGCACTCTAAAGCCCCTCCCCCCAACTGCCAGAAAGGCCTGCCTGGGATCTGTGCACTCAGTCATCCAATTCTGTGTATTGGTGAGGTGACAGCCAGTGACCTCACATCAGTTTGCTGGAGAAATAGCTGAGAGGCACTGTTCTGAAGAGGAGCTAAAGTCTGAGAGGTGGAGCTTGGAGGAAGCCGGGGCGGGGGGGGGGGGGGGGGGGGGGGGGGGGGAGATGGGATTCTGTGCTCACTGTGACTTCTGACTGCCCTGCTGCTCATTTATGGAGGAAGGAGTCTGATATCATCAGAGAAGTTTGTGTGATGTTTGGAAACCAATCTGGGAGGAGGAGGAGGAGGAGGAGCTATGTGTGCACTAGAAGAAAAGACAAGAAAAATCACTGCTCCTCTCCCAGAATTCTGAAGGCAAGATCTCCATCCCTACTGCACAGTCTTGTCTTCATCACACTGAGAACTTGGACAAGATGGAGGGCCAGAACAATCTCATGTCCATTTTTAAATGGTTGATAAAATGTCAACAGAACAGATAAAATGTCAACAGTATACAGTGCTCATGGGAAAGCAGTACACAATTCCCATTTCAGTGCTTACAACTGCAGCTCTATTGGACCTTAGTTGTTCTCATATTTGTGTCTTAAGCACTTCTGTGACTACAGGGACAGAACTGAATAGCTCCGACAGAGATCAGACCTTAGAACCCCAAGCACTAAATATGTGGCTCTGCTTAGGAAATATTGTCAATTTCAGTCTATGCTCTTTAAAAAAAAAGGGACTAAAGAACAAGTCAAATGTCTAGGGCAGGATAGAGCTATAGAAAAATAGCTTACGTTTAATTGAACCTTACTCATCTATATCTTTAACTAAATTTATCAATTCCCATATCCTTGAATCCCCCATGACTTATTATTCCATGTGTGTCTTTAAAAAGCCATTTTGTAAAAGTATGAGATATGTAGATTAAATTTTGAAAATTCCAAATGATTTCTGAAAAGTCTGAAAGCTTCTGAAGACAGTCATGTATTTTTTTTTTTTTTGCAACCATTCACATGAATGAAGAGTCATATGCAAAAGACTATCTTTCATAATTGTGGGTCCAAATCAATGTGAGTAGAGTTCTAAAGCTTTGCTGAAATTTCAAAGGGAGAGAAATAATAAGTGTCCTTTGTTCCTGGAGCCTGCCAATCACATATTTTCCCTTCATTGTGGTCTTCAAAATTATTTTTACAAGATTAAGGGGCATTGGTGTATGTGTGGTATGTGCATGTGTATATGTTTTGTGTGTGGTGTACGCATGTGTGTGCCAGTGTACAGGTGTGTAGAGGCCAGAGGTGATGGTGGTTGTATTCTCTGATGGCTCTACACCTTAACTCTTTTGAGACAGGGTCTCTTGTTGAACTCAGAGTTCACTCATTTGGCTAAGTCAGCCAGCCAGTGAGCTCCAGGCACACTCTTACATCCTCCTCCCCAGGGCAATGCTTATAAGCATGTAACACCATTCCTGAGTTTGGATGTTGGTGCTGGGGACCTGAACTCAGGTCCTCATGATTGTGCAGCAAGCATTTTACTGATTGAGCCATCTCCCTAGTTCCCTTTAAATTTTTGACAGCAATCCCTATTGTCTGGACCATGAAAATTACTATCATGTTGTTGTACCATAACAGGGAAAACTCAAACCTGAGAAGATCTGGTTAAAGAAAAGCAAATGAAATATTCTGGTTAGTGGCTATGCATCTCTGAGAACATCAAGGTCGAATCTATCAGTAGGGATCTTCCACCTCTCCAGGGATGGAGTAAGACTTCAGGCTGCATCATTTCAGGTTTTGATGTGGTAAAGAAAGACAACTGTAGTTATTTTAAGCAGAAAGAAGTTGAGGACACAGAGTTACCTGCACAGGAAATCAGGAGTGCTAGCAGGGCATGTCTAGGCTGAGCCCTTGGGAGACCCCCAGGACACAGTGGTGGAGCTTACCAACTGGGAGAACAGCTACCTCTTTCAGGAGGTCAGAAATCAGAAGGCTGCTGGGGATTTGGGAATCCATACTGCCTCCTCATCAGTTGCTTCCTGATTCCCACAAAGCACCAATCTGCCACCAGAATTTGTTCCCACAAACATGTTTTCCTAGTGAAACATGGTCAGTTATCCCTGCCTCACATCTGCTCTCTATAACATGTACAGATGCATCTAAATGGGATTATGTCAATGGCTGGATCCCAGCTGTCATAGTCTCTGGGAAATGTCATTTTTAAATTTCTAGGCTTAAGGGACACTTGCAGGAAGGGAATGAAAGGGCATGCAGAGCTCAGTCATCTGTGTCTGCTTCTTGCTGCTGTGTGGCTGGAAACATAATGAATTATCTTTCTTTTCTTGAGGTCAGAGAAGTCACTGAGTCTCACAAGGCTAAAATCAGTGTGTTGGCAGAGGTACATTCCTTCTGGGGGCTCTGGGGCAGAGCCCTTCCATCAAATACCTTCCCCTGCTTCTAGAGGTTTCCCACAATTCATTTGGCCACATCATTCTGACTTCAGATTCTCTTATCACATAATCCTCTCTGCCCATGGCCTTTATATCTCCTTCCTATAAGGACTTTACAGGAGGTTCAGCAGATATCCAAGGATAATCAGTTATCTTCAGATCCTTAACTCAATCATGTTTGTAAAATCTCTTCTATGCAATATTACACACTCACAAGGATTATAGCATCGATATCTTTGGTGGAAAGGAGGAATTATTCATCCACCACATCCCAATTATTGAAAAAGGAAATATTCATTAACTATCTGCTATGTGCTAGGAGAAACATATATTCCTCATTGAACATACATTCCTGTTATAAGTAAGAAAGGAGGTAAAAAGAGTTTGGAATACGGTTTCACCTCTTGGTGATAAAAAGGAATGAACTACTAAGTCTTAAAAACGGGGAAGAAGTGGAGCCTGGATGCAGATTACAGCTGTGATCTACATCCAGGAGGCTGAGGCTGGATGTAAGTTTAAGGCCAGTCTGAACTAGACCGGGAGACTGTTACAAACCAAACCTAAAACAAAAGGACAAACCTTAAATTTACATTGCTAAGTGGATGAAGCTTGAACAGGAGACACCCCATGTGCTTCCAAATGTGCAGCATTCTGAGGAAGTGAAAACTTAGAGAAAGTAAAAGTTCATAGATTCCAGAAGTATTGGGAGTGGGGCAGAAGATGTGAACAAAATGAAGCTCCTGTCACTGTGTTTAGGAAGGACAGCTTTAAAATTTTTTGATAAATCACCTATGACAAACATTTTTATACATGTATCCTTTCACCCTCTCTAGACTATTTTCTGATATCACATTTCTAGGATGTTGAGTCATAGAGCATCACCTTCTAAAGCCCCTTCATGGTGAGGGCATGCTGACATTGACTTGCGACAGCTCACGAGGAGAGTCATCCACATTTCCTCTCTGCTCTGTGTTCACTGGCATCATGCTCTTTCTTAACTGGCCACTATGCAGGTTGAGTTGGCTCTTTGAACCTTTGCACTTCTGGCCTTACACATTGAACCAAGCCTCCCCTTGGTTCACATGCACACACTTCTCCAGAAGCGACAGACAACTAAAGCTTGTGCAAGAGAATGAGGTACCCCAGGAAAATCAGCAAATGCTACAATAAGAGCTTCCCTGTTGTCCAGAGAGCTGATTGCTAAACACTGACCAGCACACCATTGTGAAGTGGACATAATTCCACTCTTTGTTTGTACTTCAAAATATATAACTGTGCTTAAAAATAGAAGTACTTGCTAGTTGCAATATGGATGCTCCAATACTAATAATTTGTGATGTCTGTTCTAGATCTGTTTTTTTTTTTTTTCATTTTTATAGCTTATTTAGAGGTTGAAAACAATTTCTATTTTGGCTGGTATATTTGATATTCCTGGGTCAGTGTGGTCCAGTAAGGACAACTGAGTTTTGCAGAGACTTGGCACAGTTAAGTGATAATTCCAGAGATGTTTGCACTTTGGAGAACTGTTATTTAGAAAATCCTTTTAAATAATTGTTTTGGCACATGTTGTTGATGCACAAGGACCATCAACTTTGGGAACACCAAGAGAAGAGAGAGGATGATCAGAATCTTGCAGGTTCCATGATCATCCATTTATGTCCCCAGGAGGCTCTCCTTGACCTTGGAGAAATGCTTTACTAAGCACACCTATCATCAATGTTGGAGAGGAGTGAGTGGTTAGTCACTGTGAAATCTGGCTGTAGCATGCTGTACATTCTCTGACAAATGATAGTGAAGGAGACAGCCTGGCTTAAGGAAATGAGAATTCAGCTCCTGTTTTGCCGCTGGGTTATGCAAGGAACCTGAGGGCCTCCTCCATTACAGTCCTACCGCATAATCTGCTTGCTTTGCTGGTCAGCAATGTATCATATTCCCTTACATCCTGCAAAGATTAGCAAGGAATTACTCTGAGAAAATTCCCTGGAGAAAGAATGATGGTCTCCTACCTGATGAGGACACAGGAGTGCTCCCCCTCATATCTCACCAAGCCTCAGTTTCTCCTTGGGAGAATAAGTGTTGACTTGTATGCACAGAGGGAGGAGGACTTGATTCAAAACATAAGGCCTGAAGCCCAGTGATTCAGTGAGCCAATTCAGCTGCAGCTGTAGAGGCATCAAATGCCCTGTCAACAGAAACAAGACTCCTTAGAAGGAGCGTGAGGAGCTAGCATTTACAGAAGGCTGTGTGAGACGGATGCTGAGCTACGTGTTTTGTGTGTGCTGATTTGTTTTTCCTTGGAAAATAAGAGAAGGCCAGAGAGACTTTCTTACTTTGGCCCTTTTTGTGGTTTCCAGGGCCTCCTATTTGGGAGTGACCCATTTGGAGCCCAATCTGTTCCCCTCCACATGAAATATCTATGGCTCCACCTGACTACACGTGTCCCCCATGACTAGAACAATACCTGAGGTGGTATAAGACCATTGCAGGGATTTGCCATGAATGTGTTTGCGCAGACCAGAAATTCTTGCATTCTTTTACACATTCTGTAAGTGTTTTTCTTACATTTAGGTCTTTCCTGTTCCTGAGCCCCCAGGGTTTTTCAGCCTCTACTAGGTCATTACACAGGTTAAAGACCCAGGTTTTTCTCTACCACAGTTCTCCTCTGCCAGTTTACTTTCTGTATAGCTTTAATTACTTAGTTTAAAATAGCCATATTTGCATGCACAAATATTTGAGGAATTGCAATGGTAATTAGCAGTTGTACATTTTTGAGATTATTTTAAAATCTTTTCTTAAGCTACAGAGGTGACTTAGCAGTTAAGAATGTGTGCTGCTCTTGCAGAGAACTTGTGGTTAGCACCCATGCCAGTTGCCTCACACTGCCTGTAACACAGGCTCCAGTGGATCCTCTGGCCTCCATGGACAACTGCAATGACTTGCATTTACCCTACATAGATGCACACACATGATTTAAAAATTAAAGATAGTAAATATTTTAAAAATGTGTCTTTTTTTAATCATTTCTTGTGAATTGAGAGCCTCTAAACAGAGAAGCTCATTAACCAGATGGAAATAGAAAAAATTGAGGCAGGTTTGAACTATTTGAGTAGGTAATTTTTTCTCCCCTTTAGCCCAACAATCATCCAGTCTTAGTGATTTGCTGTATTTCTCCATCTGCCATGTTTCCAAGTCTAAGTTAACTTGAGCCAGCATTTTGGAAGACATTGTCTTTGAATAAAATTAAAAGCCATCATTTTGACCCATTTTGATAAAACCTGACTTAGCGGTTCAAAATGCCTACTCCTCGCCCCCACTCCGTGGCTATCTGGTTTGTGAGGCTTCAGCTTGGGAGGAACTGAAAAACACTTATTATTATCATTATCTAAGGATTAATTATCTGGAAAAGCCGGATGTAGTGGGAGAATACGGCAAGGTGAGATGGATGCCTGTCCTCTGGAGCAGCTCAGCGCTATGGAGAAGGATGGGCTAGACAGGCATTGGATGGATAGCACAGCATTCAATGTAACGCATGCATCATTTTCAAAGCCCCCGACTCTTCCTGGTTTGCTCGGGCGATTTCCTTGATGTTTCTTCCTGCGGTTTAAAGTCAATAAATGTTTCCAACTAGCTGCTGTGGAGCCATGTGGATTTATTGTTAATCAAACTAATGACCACACTGCACTCTTACTGCGGTTTAGAAGTAACAACAGAGCGCCTGTATCCGGTTCCCAATTTGCTACTTCAAATCTGGTTTTAAAAGTTTTGTTGTCGATTTGTTTTTCTTTTCATCCAAAGGTGTTAAGAATGGGATGGGAGAAGTATCTCTGAAATTATAAGAAGTAAGCCATGTTCCTACCCTAGAATGCTGAGGTAATCTCTTGCAAGGTAAACACACCCTTGAGAAGACCAGTTCCCAGACTCCCTTAATTTAGCTGTATAAGATAGGGTAGGTTAGACTATACTAAACGTGGGAAAGAGAGTTGGACTGTGGCACTGGCCGGGGAACTGGGCAGTGATGCACTTTGGGAAAGCCTGGCTCTGATGCTGCTGAGTATGTAACCTGCTAACCTGTTAACCTGGTTAACCGACTCGGCGTGTTTCTTCCTTTCCTTCTGGAATGGCATCAGTTTTTATGGTGCAACAAACCAAAATAGGGAGCTATAGGGAAAATAAACTTTTCACCTTCGTTTAAGTCAACAGTTTGTGGGACTTTAAAAAAAAAGTCCATTCTCAGGTCTGGAGAGATGGCTTAGTGGTTAAGAACAGTTGTTGTTCTTGCAGAGGACCTGGGTTTAATTCTCAGCATTCACATTGGGCAGTTCAAACTGCCTTTGACTCCAGCTCTAGGGGATGTGATGCCCTCTGTTGGTGCCACTTTGCAGAACCATTGTGAATGTATACATGTACACACGTGGGGATGTGGGTTTGTATGAGCATGGATGTGCACCCTCATGCACATAAACAGAAGTAAAGATGTTAAAGCCCACTTCTATTTTACTACTTCCCATCTAGTGTTATTGGGAACACATTACATTCTGGATTCTTTCTTTTCTCTCAGTCATGAGGTGAGATTAAGGATGCCTTAGATCACAGTGGCCCAACATCCTTCAACCTGAAATTTGAGTCTTTTTTTTTTTTTTTTTTTTAAATTTGAGGCTCTCCGCCATGAATAGATACTTCCTCTGAGGACTTCAGCATTCAAGACACAAAGAAGTAAAGACTTTCAACAAATCCAGCTTGCTGCTTTCCTCTTCCCAGACTTGCTGATTTGCATTGCTTAATCACTGAGCTCCAAACCGAGGCTCCTTACAATGATGCCTGCTCTGTTTTTGTTTGTTTAAGGCAGTGACTTTTAAAACCATAACCAATGCCCATAACGATATTTAATTGGAAATAAGACTTAATTAATTCCTCCTCATATTTGTTCTTATTCCATATGGACCTAAAGTGACTCAGTTTTGTAACAGTAGATTTCTATTCATGTCTTTCTGTTTTTACCAGGACGAAGAGATGTGGAGATAGAAAAGCCAGTGTCTAAAGGGTTAAAGCAGGCTCTGCCCATCACTATGTGGTCTTTTCCGTTTTAGCAGAGGGGTGGTGGAAAGTGGAGGGAAGGACACTGAGGATGGGAATAGGTAAAGTATACTGTAGAAAAGAAGCTGCCATTTAGCAGGAGTTTCAAAAGACCTCGATGCCTGTGCTTCTGGGACATGCAGCTCTTCCCTCCTAGTGATTTCTCTGGCACATCTTTGAGTAGCAGTTGTAAGGTCTCTGTTCAAACAGTACTCGGTAGGTGAGGGTGTGGCCAGCTTATTCTTGAGTATGCACTTAATAGAACAGTGGAGTGTGTTCTTATTTCTTCCCAGTCTCCAAATTTCCTTTGTCAGATGGGCCACTACGCTGTGTATGACAGTGGATGGGCAGTGGTATGCTCCAGTTTTGGCTCCTGGGCTCAAGACCCTTGGAATCCTGGTTTGGTTACTTGCTACTTGAATAATTTTGTGCAGATTACATTTTTGTACCTAGTTTTCAGTCTTTGGATGATACCTGCCCTTTCCATTATGAGAACAATGAATGCTTTGGGCACACAGAGAACACTATGGTGAGGCTTCCCGCAAAGCCACTGTGCAGAAGGCAGTGGCCTTCTACAGGAGAAGGATGTGCGCTATCAAATCCAGAGACTGGATTTCAGTCTCTGGTCTTGTCAGTGAGCGATTGGGGATGTCAGTTTCTTTATTTCTGAAACAGAGTCAATGTTATGGCCATTGATCCTCATCTTAGAAGGTTACTTCAGAGACAAGAGATCATGTTAGTAGAACCCCAGACCTGGAAAATTATTAGCATTCCAACTCCCTTGCCCAATGCTTTCCTAATGGAATTGCGTGATGGTGCCGCCAGTGAAAACATCCACCAACCGTTAGTCTGTTTTGAACTGCTATGATGAAATATCACAGCCTGCATACTTACATAGTGCAGAGGATTTTTTGGGCTCTTTTTGTTTTGACTCAAGGTCTCACAGGTCTAAAGGGATGGCATTGGTGTTTCCTGGGGTCTCATGAGGTGGAGTCAAAATGGGGGGACTGTCTGGACGGGCTCTCTCAGTGAGGAAGCCAAAGGGCTGGATGGGGTGAGCCTTAATCTTTCCTAATGCCCTGTTCTAAAGGGAACTAACTCATCATGTGACAAACCTTTAACCCCTTCTGGTGATGAGCAGGATTTCTGAGACCTCCCACAAGGTCTCTCTCTTACCACTGCATACCAGCCCCCAAGCTTCCAACACAGGCAGCCTCCAGGGCACCCCCAGCCATGGTGTTTGTGAGACAGACAGTGTTGTTTCGAAGGGAACTGAGCCACTTTTCTGCAGGAAGAGAATGTGGAAAAGGCGAACCCTTTGGCCTTAGTCGGAGGGTTGAGGAAAGGTAACTTTACAGCCATCTGCTTCATTTTCAGCAGCCTCTGCTCATTGTCCTGATGACTCAGAGCACTCACCCTCTCCTCTGTCCTGACAAATTAAATCCATTGCTCCACAAGATGTCTGTGCTTCCCAGAAATGACGCAAGTGCTGTGTGCCCTACTCAAAGCTGGACACTTGACTCTCAGGATATTCTCCCAAATGAGCTAAGCCCGGCCATCCACTGACAAGTCCAGTAAGGCCCCTTTCTTCTTTTAAAATAAAGTTTCGCAAAGTCCATCTTTTAAAAATTTAATGTCCTTGCCAAAACACATTAAAAGTTAATTTCTTTCTTTCACTATGATTTGTCAAAATGTGTCACATCTGATCATTCAGAAGGTGAAAAGCAGGCATTTCTCAGATGGTGAGAAGCTGAACAAAGGGTATGGTATGGGCTAATACACCTTTGTCCCCTCCTCTGTCACCCATCCTCAAACAAGCCTCCAGCTCTCTCTAACCAAGTTCAGCATGGGGGGACAGACATGAACTATAATGAGGTCATTTCATTTCAGTGCAGTTCCTTGACCTGTATCACAGCAATGTGTTAAACACAGCTAATATGTCTGTACCAAGGGACGACACCTGCTGGAGCGGGCTGGGGGAGGGGCACGTATGGAGATAGTGGGCGTGGAAATATACACAAGTGGTGACTCAGCGTCTGCCATGCTGCTTGAGTTTCATTTTAAACGGGACAGCATGTGCCAGCTGCTGTTTCTAACCAAGGAGATATCCCCATTACCCTCCTTTCTGGTAATAGGGAGCTGGCCTAGAAAGGAAAACCCCGTTGCCCTTAGAGTGGCACCAACGGCAGTAAGAGTACTTGGAGGTGGATGTAGTTATAGTGTTCATATGAGAGCCTATAAAGAAAGATCCAATGCCCCATGTGAGTGGGAAGGAGCAACTGAGAATGGGAAGGACACAGGTCCTGGGAAACTGAAATGTCCCCAGCCAGCTGTTGAGAAACACCTGTGGTGCCTTTCTGGAAACATGATTCTCATTGTGTAAAATCCAGGCACCAAAGGAGCAAAAGTGTAGGAGGTGTTATGTGGTGGTGGTGGGGAGGGGCAGACATGAACCATAATGAGGTCATTTCATTTCAGTGCATTCACAGTGCACCTGAGATTCCCCCTGGCTTCATGGAAGACCCTCCCCGCTTCCATTGGAGTCACTGCATTGTTCCTCCTGTTCTTAATGGAGCCTTGGCAAGGGCGATGATGGCATTACTGACTAGGAGTGAGGCAGCTTGCCTGTGTAATTGCATGTGGGCTGCATAGTGACTGTAAGGGAGCTGGGGTTGGGAGGGGGAACTAGTCTAGCTTTATAAATGGAAGTACTGAAACCCTGAAAAAAAAAAAAGGTTTACTCAAAATTGCTTAGTGTGTATATAAGTGGCCAAGAGTTTGGGCAGACAGAGCCCCGCAGGCACTATTTACTTCTGTTCCACAATGGAATGCTTGGGACTGGAGAAGCTAAGACAATTCCCCATATATAGCTAACAACTGGCCTGCTCACTGAGGCCCCTGCTCCTCTGTTTGGGACTCTCCTTAAGGTGTCTTAAACTGTCCTCATAGCATGGGACAGGTTCCAAGAGTGTAGACTCCAAGAGACAAAAGGAGAAACTACCAGTCTTAGAAATGGACAAGATGCCACTTCTGGTATGTTTGTGGAGTCATGGAGTTGTCCTAGATTCAAGGAGAGAAAATATAGACCCTACCTCTCATAGGAGCAATGTCAAGGGATTGCCAGCCTTATTGAGTATACTACATAGATCAAGGATGAAGGATAGACTTTAGTTGCCATACTGTTTTGCATCAAAACTAGTACCAAACCTGATCCACTTCTCAGCTGCTTCATTTAGCCTTGAACTATGATGACTATCCTGTGAGCTTTACTGAAGGCCTGGATCATGCCTTATGCACCTTGAGTTAGACATATCAACCCAAGTATAGCCAAGGCTTCGTATATGCTGAAGGAAGAAAGGAAAGAACTATTTCATTTCTACTTCTGGCTATCTGTTCTTCTTAACTGAAGTATATCAACCCAAGAAAATGTTTTTGTGCTTACAAGTGCACTCTAAGAAAAGCTTGGGGATACACTGGGATCTAGAACACCCAATATAGTCACTGGCTAGCTAATAAAGACTACTGGCTTAAACCTGTGTCCAAATAGTCTTCTCTGGTGGATACCCCATAACACTTGGTTATACTGGCTTATAATCCCAAATACTCAGGAGGCTGAAGCAGGAAGGTTGCAAACTCAAGGTCTGCCTAGCAACAGACTGAGTTCAAGGACAGTCTGGGAAACATAGTGAGATCCCTTTGTCAAGTATTTTAAGAGCATGGAGACATGGCTTGGTGGTAGAGTGCTTTGCTTAAGCATGTGTGAGCACCCTGGGGTCTAGTCCCCAGCACCAAAAGGAGGAGGAGAAAGCTGGGATAGTCATCAGAGAAATGCAATGTTGCTGATTTTAAGTGTGAAGGAAGGGGCCACACATCAAGGAATACAGAACCTTCTAGTAGTTGGAAAAGACAGGAATTTTTCCTAGAGCCTCCATGAGGAATACAGCCACACTGAGAAGATGCTTTTAGCCCAGTGAGACTTGTGTTGCATTACCAAGCTACAGAGCTATAAGATAATAAATTTATATTGTTTGAAGCCACCGAGTTGGTGGGACTTTTTACCCCAGTCTCAATAAAATAGAATGGGTGGTCAAATCAGGAAGACTTCATGAAGTGGGAAATTTTGGCAAACTTTTGAAGGGTAACCATTAGCAGATAAGATGTTGAAATCTGAAACCATCAGAAAAGTGTCTGTAATTTCAAGGCCATGTAATATGTACCCAGAGTGTGCATCAGAAATCAGAGCAGGAATAGGGCTACACACTTGAAATCCTAATGCTCAGGAGGCTGAGGAATGAGGATTGCCATGAATTCAAGGCTAGCCTGGGTTACATAGTTCCAGGCAAGGCTGGAATACAGAATGAGGCCCCGTCTCAAGAGAAAAAGAAACGGGAGGGGGGGGGAGAGCGAAAGAGTTCTCTAGATCTCTCGAGTGTTAGTGGAATTGTCTGCACTATCTTATCTGGATGGTTCTAAGTTCCTTAAGTCAGCAAGGAAAGCAGATAGGATCTGCAGCTTCAGTGGCTCATCACCTGAATGCGCCCTGGAGCTTTAGAACCACATCACTTCCCTCTGATTGGATCAGAAGACTCTGCTGATTTCTTCTCTTTAGAGTTTTCTGAATGAAAAATGATTTGATTAGGAAGCGTGTAAGTGCATACAAAGAGTGAGAAAGTGACAGAGATAGAGTATCAGACAGAGAGGACAACATACACAATCACTCTTTTCAGACAGACATTTATCCATTAACATACGTTTAACTGAGGATCTATAGATGCATAACTCATGTCCTGTTAGGGATCCAGCTATGGATTAGGTAGGTGAAGGTTTTGTCTTCATGGAGCTCCCAGCTTGTAGGAGGATATAGACATACAGCCAGGCAATTTATAGCACAGTAGAAAACATAAGTTGCTAATAGAAAACACAGAACAGGCAGTGACTCAATCTGTGGAAGAATGTGTCAGGAAGGCATTCTGGATAACAAACTTCATCCTTGAAGTGTGGTACCTGCCTGGATCCAAAGCCTGTGCAAACCTTGGGAGATGGGTAGACATATAAAGTCTTAAGCACACATAGACGGATTTGAAATTCTGGATGTGGCATAGAAACCCCTGTTTCATTTTCTTGTCGGTGATCCAGACATATGCTGGAGTTAATTGAGCACTGGAGCCTCATGGCTGCATTTCATGGGCAGCACACTGAAACCAGGCTGATGCTATGGCCTCATGCCACATGATGCTGATTTAGATGGACTGGAACAGGGCCCTGGTCTATAGGGGTTTGAAGCCTATGGTTAGTATACTGTGACTATAGGCAGGCTGGAAACACCTCTGTGCTAAGGCTTGAAGCTCAAGTTAGGCACTAAGGGCTGAGGAGAGGGCCATGAGGGTCTTACAGGCAGTTGTACAAAGCCCCCCTCCCCACCCCCGTATAGGAGCCCAAGGACCTAAGACTAATAAATGCACACAAAACCCCATGGTATAGAATAAGCTCACAGCTGCAAACGTAAATGTTTATTGCTGTGCTTTAAACTTGAGTATACATAGACATATCTGAGAATCGTGTAGAAACTGACACTTATTTAGGGGGTTGGGGCAGAGAGTACATTTCTAATAAGCTCAGTGTTGATGATGCTGTTTTTCTGTGAAAGAAACTGCTCGCTTGTATTGCCCAGCTTTCCCCACCAAACATATCAAGAGTAGATGGAGACAGCACAAGGATATAGCTATCCATTAGCCCCAAGACCCAGTGAGCTGCGGATATCGGTTGCTGGATGGGCATGCTTGTAGGGTAGGGAGGAAAGTTGCAGCCTCCACAATCTCCCGGCCAGCTCTTCTGGTTATTAGCCATCAAGGTCGGATGGCTTTTAGCTCAGCAATTCCTCCCCACTCCCTTCCCTTCCAGCGCCAATCTCCCTGAGTGCATGCATCTCGGGGCCGGGCCAGCAGACCAGCTCATTAAGTGACCACTGGGCTCTCGGTACAGTGCCAGCCAGCCAGAGAGGCGCTGGCCGAGGACAAGGCCTCTCCTGGGGCCTCTGTCCCTCTTCCCACCTTTTCTCGCGGACCGCGGTGGGGCCTGCAGCAGTGTCACCCTGCAGCAGCCCCTGGCACTTGGCATGCACTTCTGGGCGCTGTCCATGGTTGCAGCATCTTTCAGCGCACCGCGTCAGGAGGCCACCGCGGGGCCCTGCGATTGGCCGAGGAGCCCCTCGCCACCCCCACCGCCAGCCCCGCGTCAGGCCCCCCAGGCGCGTGCCAGCAGGCCCGTGGCGTCCCTGGGCTCCCGGGCGGCACACCCACTTTCCTTATTAGGACAGAGTCGGAGCTGGAGCCGCTGCGGGGCGTGGGCTGGGCCAGCAGTCCTGAGGAAGCGAGAAGGGCTCAGTCTCCGCCAGCCCGCCGAGGGAGCGGCTGGTCCCTGAGCCCCAAGGAGCGACCACTTTCCGGAGATTCTGCTCCTCCCTGCTGCTCTCATCCTTCTTGGAGCTTTCCCTTCGGACCACTGGTCCCAGTCGCTAGCAGAGACATGGAAGAATTTTTGCAACGCGCCAAATCTAAACTGGTAAGTTGAAGAAGCTTCAGGGGTGCCTGTGTCCGCGGTGGGTGTGTGCTGCTGGAGGCGGGGAGGAAAGGGTGTGCAGAGGAGGGTGAGGAGGAAAACAAGTTTGCAGCTTAGTTGACGGTGTGTGCAAGCTGTGCCAGCAAAGAATCTCTGCAACTCTCTAGTATCAGCGATCTTCCCCCAACAGCCAGGCAAGGTGCAGAGGTGAAGTGCTGAGGCCTGTCTGAACTGATGTGACTTATGCGCCACACAGTCCCTTCCGCCTGGCTTCACTCCCAGAGAGTTTGCTCCCAAAGGACAGTGAGTGACCCAGGGTGCTCCTCCTCCAGAGAAAAAGAACCCAGCCTTCCTTCCTCCCATAGATGCAAAAGACCTGTAGGCGTGAAAAAGAAAAACAAACGCGAACAAAAAAACGAAGCCCTGGGACAGTACTTTGGCTGAGAGTGGTGGCCAAGCCCTTCTGAGGGCCAGGGTTCTGCCTGGATCAGGGTGGCGCCCCTAGGAGCCTGCTCAGCGCAGGACTTAGGGGCATCCAGGGTATCCTGACTCTGTTCTCTGCTCCCTTCCACACCTTGGAGCAGAGGCAGAAGGGGGCAGCCCCAGCCTCTGAGGTTGATGGGGCTCTGCACACTGGTCTGGTATGTTTTACTGTCTGAAAATGTAAACAGTGAACTGTAATTTCACCGTGTGTCTGCAGTTACCACCTATTCTGAACATCGAGGCACTTTTCTCTAGCATGGCGATAATAATCGTAATGGAAATGCTTCAGTCTTGGCACTTAAGAAAGAAAAGCCAGGCCCATTTAGAAGCTGGGTCTTTTATGAAGACCTAGAGTACCTTTATGGGTCTGGCATAAGAGAAAATGCATAGTCGATGGTGCCTATAACCTTTAAACCTTCACAGAAGCCAGGACTAAAGTCTCTTGAGGTGATGCCACCACAAGGCAGGATGTCATCTATTTATCGGACACAACAAAGGGCAGGGAGGGCCTTCACTCTTGGTAAAGCTGGAAGTGAAGCCAGACAGCATCAACTGTAGTATCTTTTCTTTCTTTTCCTCTTTCTTATTTTTTTAAGGGATCATTAAAGTTGATGAATGCTGATACTTTGTTTTCTATCTTTAGTCCTTAACCACCCCCAGCCTTTCATTGAGTGTTTGGGAGAATTTGTTTCATAATTGAGAAAGTTTCTCATCACTTCTGTGGTTTTTGACTCCTTAGAAGTTTTACAAAAACAGTGAGTGTGGTGGGGGGGAGGGTAGGGGGAGCAATTTACTGCAGAAACTCAGTAACTGCTTTGCATCTTTGCTGGAATAAACACTGGCTGTTCTTCCCGTAGGAATGGGAGAAGGTTGCTGGAAATGCAAAGCTAATCTTGGCAGCTTGTGGTATGGGCCTGTGGGTGTACGAGGATAATGATGAAGGATAAACACAAGAGTTCGGGACTGCGGCTGTGGTCCATCACCTGTATTTTCTCAGTTTCTAGCAGTAATGCTCAGATTGTGGGGTTCGCTGGGAGTCTCATTTCTGAGCTGCAAAGCTGGGATGGAAATTCCCTCTTTGAGAATCATCAGCTGAAACTGATGTGTAATTTATTTACTGAGTCCCTTCATCAGGCCAGCAATTGTTCTCCATCATTAAAAAAAAAAAAAAAGACTGGAAAAAGGAGGTTGTTTGAAATTGTTACCAGTTTCCTGCATTAGCCAGAGGAATAATTATAGCTAAATTGGTCTTTTCTTAGAATAGGCTTCTGGCTAGAAATCACAATTAACCTTTCTCTCTCAGCTACCACGATGTGTCTAGTCGGTTTTGGCGATCACACATTTCTCCTAATAAATATTTTCAGTAATAAAATTCATGCATATTATATAATATGCAAGAAGAGAGAATACTTTAGCTGGTGTTTTCCTTGGGAAGATAAATCATGTCTATAATCATTTGTATGTGAGAAATTTATTAAGGAAAAGACATTCACTGTTCTGATTTTTGTGCTCAACTTTTGCTAGGGCCATAATTAGAACAGAATTGTGCATAAACTGTTTTCTGTTCAAAGTTAACATAAATTGATCTGTATGATACTCAAAACTGCCTGATTGCTAGGTTTTCCTCTTGTTTTGCTATTTATTTTGATGTGTTGTAGGTGTGATATATAACTTTGAATGGTTTAGAAGAGTTGAGGTTCCTTCCAAGGTCTGGACATGGGCTGGCTATCCAGGAGACAATGATTTGACTCCAAAGTGGAATTTCTACGAGCCATGGTTATATTCTCCAAGAACCAAAACTTTGAAGTTCTTGTCCTGGTCAGGCCTGTAATCCCAGAAACTAGGAAGGTTGAGGCAGGAGGATCACAAGTACAAGGATTCCCTACAGAATGAGTCCAAGTCCAAGGCAGCTTGAAAAACTTAGATCAGATCTCAAAAGAGAAAGAAAGCATGTGCGAGGCTTAGGTTCCCTCCTCATCCTGTAAAGCAAACCACCAAACAAGCAAAAAGTATTGAAGAGATTTGCCTGCTTTTCCCTACGAAGAATACTTGTTTTTCATCCCTTGTTGAGAGGAGAGTATTTTCTTTCTAGGCCAGGCCCTGGATTAAAGTAAAAGGAACCAAGTCAACAGTATAACTGACAGCAAGGAACAAGCCAGGGGTAACAGCAGCCAGAGAGTGCTGTCATTTGGTTGGACATGCCTCCTAGTCCTCCATGAAAACACAGCTATGCCCCTGATCTGGGAACCCACCGCTGGTTATGAAATGGGAGTGAGAAGACATTTTCCTCCTCTCAGCCAGTGTCCTGAGGCTCTTCCTCCACCTGTCAGTTCAGAGTTGAAATCTTGCAATTCAGACCAGGCCTCTGTTCAGTTAACCACTTGTATGTCAGTGGCTTGGTCTTTCTTAGATACACTCACTATTCCTTTGTAAGAGAGACTGAAGAAGAAAGATAAAGAAGTGCTTCCTGCCTATGATTTGGGAAATGTTCCCCAACTTTACAGAATTTCCCTCAGAAAAGTGTTCAGGTCAAGGATCAATTCATGGAAGTAAGCTCCAAGTTCCTATGAACTTTTGGGGAAAATTGTAACTGAGGGATAACCTAGGGGTGGACAGACAGCCATGAAGTGTGGCTGGCAAGAAGCCAGTGTTCCCATACCGGGAAGCTAGTTAGTTGCCGAGCCTCTTTTACCCCCTTATACCACCAGCTGGTGCAAGTCAGGCAGCTGCTGATGGGTGGGGACCACCGCCACCCACACACTATGACATGTAGGTCGTGGGTCAGCCTTGGAGGGGTCACCTGCTGCTGCTGGAAAAAGAGAACACATCAATATCCCAGGAATGCTGTTTGTCGAGAGAAAGTGAAGAGTCATGACTGCAGTCTAGGGACACATCTGCCACTCAACAGTGACAGGTGAAGCACTTGTGTCTGAAGTTTGACTTTGCCGATACACAGATTTCTATAGGAGAAAAAGGCAGGGTGAACTGAATGTCAGTGTATACTCCGGGATGAGAATTCTCAGTCTACACTCTTCATGAACAGCTGCATTGGAGAGAAGCTCTGTGGCGGAACCATTTCAATGGGAAATGAAGCAACGTATTTATCCTCATTTCTTACACTGCATGTTTACAAAATGGATTTAAATTCTTTATTACATTTGTGTGTGTGTGTGTGTGTGTGTGTGTGTGTGTGTGTGTGTGTGTGTGTGTAGGTCAGAGGTCAATTTTCAAGAGTTGGTCTTCTCCTTTCACTATGTGGGTTCCGGGGGTCAAACTCAGGTTTGCCACCCTACACCCATTGAGTCATCTCTCAGAACCTTGAAAGGGAATTTTTTAAAAGCACTTGAGAAACGACTGCAGTGGTAAGGGGCAGCAATCAATGATGGAGATGCTGCAGAGCTGACTGTATTCAGATCCAGAGCCACAAGATCGGCTCCCACCGCACCATAAGCAAGGCAGGTGCCCTGCTCTGATTTTTTTGAGACAGGTACTCTTGTAGCCCAGGCTAACCTTGAGCCTTTTGATTCTCTGCTTTCCGATATCTGGGATTACAGTCACACTCTACCTTGCGTGGCATGAGTCAGTGCATTTTGCCCAGAGCATTTATAAACAGGAAACTTGGGCCTCCAAAGCACTCCTCTGAGTAATTACAGTGTTAGCTGCTTGCTTGTGGGCTGATGAGAAATGAGCCCTTGGCTCGGACTAGAGTCAGCTGGGTTTCTCACTGTGGGATCCGCCAGACTAGCAGCTGACAATTGCTTTAGCCTCAGGACCTTTAGAAAAGAACCCACCCAGAACTTTTCCAGGTAACCAGATGTCAGAGTCTAGTGGTCTATCTAAAGCAAAGAGGTGTTCATTGTCATTCACACAGCAGCTCAGGTCCTGGAGGACACCTGATCAATGGGCAAGGTGTTTAGCAGTCTGTGGTTTGGGGGGATATTTTGTCACCTAAACAAAAAGCTGACAGGTTTGGTGTAGCACTGTTTATCTGAGTGGATAGTGTGGTTATTTTGACTTTGGTGTATAAATCTGGGGCACTCTTGCAAGCCATGGTGTCTTACTGAAGGAAGCTTTTGCTTTCTTGGCATTTTCCTCCCACCTCCAGTGTTCCATCTGAACAGAAAAGCATTTAGCTCAGTGGTAGAGCGCTTGCCTAGCAAGCACAGGGCCCTGGGTTCAATCCTCAGCTAAAAAAAAAAAAAAAGAAAAGAAAAGCATGGGAACAGGATAGTGGAGACGGAAGCTGTAAAAGGGGAGAGAACAGATAGGCCAAAAATGTAGTGCGGCTTTGGTCATTGAGTCTTCTAGGCCCCTGGGCTTACTGGAGAGTCATAGACTTTGTGGTCTTTTGGAGAAAAGTAGGAAGGGGCTAGGCTGGTGTGGGGCTAGGGGAGGCACTCACATGGACTTGGACATGAAAAGCACCTCTGGATTTGTGCAGTACACAATCTGCACTGTGATGTGGCTCTCCTATCATAGGTGCCCAAATAGCCTATTCATAATCTGCAGCATCACCACAGACCCACTACTTTGGGCTTTGGGTTTTGGTCTCCAGAAAAGGGGTATATTCTTCCTGAGAGACTTAGGCCAATGGAGCTCTACTTTGCCCTGAAGAATTAGGCCTATACAGACTGAATGAGGAAAACTTGGGTAGTTTTTAAACTGGAAATACATAATGGTATTTACTTCGTGTGTTTGTTGTAAAATCAAAGTGAGATACCATGGCTCTTAGCACAGAGCTCAAAGCAATGACTCCTCTCTCCACTCTTCCCCAAGCTTCTCCTCTTCTGTGAGACACGATGGTAACAAATGATGTTGTCAGTCATCCAGTTTATCCATCTGGAGACATCCTCTCCTTCATCCTTGACTGCAGTGGCCAGCACACTGGTGTTCTACAAACTGCTCTCACATAGCTTGCTGCAAAGGAGCCTTGAAAGTATCTGGCACTCAAAGCTGAAAGCATCTTCCACCACCATCCCCCTAAAACCCTGAGAATTGCTTTAGCATCAGGACCAGTTTCTCCATCTTAAAACCTTGTGGTTACTTTCAACGGCTCTTTGGAGTATGGATGACATTCTTAGCACGCCACTGCTATTACCCTCTTCTGGCTTCTTCTCCTTTGCCTCTGGCTTAAATAGCAGCTGCCATTTCTTCAAATGAGGTGAAGAAAGGAAATCCCCCTAGCTTACTGCTCTCATTCCTTGACTATAAACCAGATTAATAAAAAAACAAAACAAAACAAAACAAAAACAAAAAAAACAAAACGCTTTCAGGTCTCTTGTCTCAGTTTGTCACTACATTGGGCAAGTTTGATGAATGCCAATGTGCTAAGAATAGGCAGTGGGGCTTCCATATGCTTTTACTAACCCTTGTATCTCTGGAACCTGGCATGGTGCTTGATGCTCTTTATGATTTTAGAGTAAATGAAGCCATAAATCAAGAGTCCTGGTCAAGGCATGTCAGAATGCCCAATAAAAATGAATAGCTGGATGGCCAAAGTTACATCCTTGCACGCCTAAATCTGGAGCAGAACTGGAAACAATCTGCAGGACGCCAAGTTCATCGGCAAGAAGGTGAGGGGCTTTAAGAAAGTCAAGGAGTGCTATGCAATGCTTTTCACACAGTAATCCAAAATGTCCTTACAATGCTAAGAGGCTAGCTATTATCCCTGGGTGCTTGTGACATGTAAATGTTTACAGAACCGAAGCATGGCGAAGCATAACATTGGTCCTCCACTTCATGTAACTCTCAGGATGTGACCTGAATTTCCCAGCTACACTGATAACCTTATAATGAAAAGTCTCTACATCTTTGTATTCATCTGCAAAGTTTGAATATTTTTATGTATTTGATAATTCATGTTTTGAAGCGAGACATATTGATGTTTAATTTCCTAGGCTTACTATTTTAGAAATAAAATTTTCTTTCTTAGTTTTTCTTTTGTTACTCTTTTTAGAATGAGAGGTATCTCTATTATGATTTGGTTTTTTCTTTTGATTCTTGGCAAGAATATGTAAACATACTTTACAAAAAGGTATCCAATCTTGGAAGTATTTTAGCAACAACTTATGTCTAGCTAGGGTTTACTTGTTCACTTTTGAGAAGAGTTTTCAGTAAGAGAGAATATTTTGCAGAACCCTCCAAACTAGTAGCTGAAGTAGATGTAGACATACTTCAAAACTTGTGTTCTTATCCTTGGAGCCTGCTGACCTCCCTAAGAGCAGCGATGGACACACATTTGTGCATCTGAGACCTTGAACTGGTGAGTGTGAGGCAGCCATGGAGGAAGACACTTGCTCCAAATAAGAAGTTAGATTTTCCTGGATCATGTGTTCTGGATTTGGAAGAACCTTGGAGAGCCTTCTGTTCCACATGCATTTCTTGGCCCTAAATGTCGTGCAGCATTGTGACTGTGTGTGAGTTCTGCAGCTAGATGCCTGACGGCAGATCCTAACTCTGCCATTGCCAGTTAGTAGCCACACAATCTTGGGTACGTTGCCTTCCTGAGTCTTGGTTATCCTGTCTTGAAAGTAAGAACAAGAAGAAAATCCCCTTTCTAAACCTGCAGCAGGTGGGCACATGTCAAAATGAGACTGTGGTCTCCATCCAAGGTACTAGAAAGGTAACAAGGGCCACTAGTGGATAAGAGAGCCAAGCAATCCTGTTCACTGTCACAGAATTGGGAACAATTCTTAGCTCTTTTTATTTCAATGAGACTTTGTTGAATAGCTGTCTTAGCTCTAAGAGAGACCTGTTTTGTTTAACCCCATATTGGCCTTGAGGCAGGGAAGTTTATGTCTCTGTGCTGTCTGTTCTACATTAAAAGCCTTGGACAACTGATCAATCCAACCAACGCTACTGAGAATTTGTTATGAGAAAAATACGGCACCAGACTATTGAATAAGCTGTTGATCTTTACTGTGCACCCAAAAGAAAAGAAGTAACCAGTGAAATATTTGGAGGATAGAGTATGTGACTAGTTTTCATTATAACTAGAAATAGTGTAGGTGTGGACAAACTTTTATTTCCCACCCGCCAGTTCTTAAATAACCAACATGGAGACTTAATATGAATTATAAATGCTTAGCTGATAGCTCAGGCTTGTTACTAGCTGACTCTTACAACTTAAATGAACCCATTTATATTAATCTATATTCATCTTTTACCTCCTGTTTCCTCTCCGTGTCTCACTGATGACTCCTCTGACTCTGTCCTTCTTCTTCCCAGTACCCTTAATCTGGCTTTCCCACTTAACCTTATCCTGTCCAGCTATTGTCCAGTCAGCTTCTTTATTAAACCAATCACAGCATAATTTACACAGTGTACAGAAGGATTATTCCACAGCATGTAGGTATTTGGTGAAGTTTTAATGACAAAAAATGTATTGTGAGAGGTTTAAATGGAAAACAATATTTAGGTGTCAAGGTCATGAGCACATTGTTTGGTTAGGCAGATTCCCTCATGGTTAGGGCTGTCCTGGTGGTGCAGGTGGCTGGGGTTACTTTGGGGTCACTTTCACCCATTGTAAGGTGGTGTGAACTTTGGTGGGGTGCTGTTGCTGCTGTCATGTAGCCATCCTGCCATCACTGTCTAGCAAGCTAGTGAGGCGGCACCCCAGAGGACTGATGGCATGCTCAGCTCGTCCAGTGAAGCAGAGGTGAGAGAAAACCAGAGGGAATCAGAAGGGAAGTAAGAGCAAAGAGAGGGACAGAGAGATCCAGGGGGAGGGACGTCTGCACAGTGAGTGCAGCTCAGAAGGAAATCTGAAACTCAGCTCGGGATGACTCAAGGGCAACCTTTCCTTTCTCTAAGCTCATTTCCCCAGCAGTCTTTGCCAGCACAAAGCCTGCCCCAAATGGGGAATTCAGCCTAGGCAGCTTCTTCCAGGCAGCTGAAATTGATAATTGAAAATGCACTGGCACTGTCTCCATTTAGTTTCCTGTTGCTGTGATAAAATACATGGAGACAAGAGCAGCTTAAGGGAGGAAGGGTTTATTTGGCTTGCAATTCCAGGTTACAGTCCATCACTGTGCAGAAGTCAAGATGACTGGACTTGCTGCAGTCAGTCACGTGACATTCACAGTCAGGGGCAGAGAGTGGTGAATTCATGCATGCCAGTGCTCAGCTCCAGTTCCCCTCTCTTGAAAGTTCAGGTTCCCTTACCCAGGAAATGGCACCCCCATGGTGGGTGGGTCTTTCCACTTCAATTAATATAATCAAGATAATCACACATATACTTGCCCACAGGCCAACCTGATCTAGACAATTCCCCATCGAGGCTCTTTTCTTTGGTAATTCTACACTCTGTCAAGTTGAAAACTCAAACTAACCTCACACCCACTATTAGATTTTTCACAGGAGAATCCCACAAGTTCTGTTCTCTATTTTCGAGGTGACACCTCAAGATTGCTCAGGACAAGGCTAGGGTTTAGTAAAGGTGGAGAAGAGTCGGCTACCATCCCTTGCACCAGCACTTTAATAAGCACTTTGCACAATACTCGTGCATTTGCTTTTCCCAGAGTAGGTGATAGAAGTCGCTGATGGAGGAACAGCAGAAACAAAAGCAAGTCCAACAGGACCTTAAAGGAGTAGGCGGGGCCTCCAGTGTGTGCCATTGCACTTGGTGTGAGGTCGATAGTCCTGAAGATGGGCCCAGCTTGTGGAAGACAAGCCGTCATTGATGTCAACTGCATGCATACAGTATTATAGTAACGACCCTGAATAACCAAGGGGGAAAGATCTATAAACTTAGTGTTGCATTTAAAAGGAAAGCTGTGGTGTGCAAGAAGCAAGCAATTTCAGTTAAAAAAAAAAAAACGCATTAAGAGGACTAAATTAGAAAAAAGTAGAAACGGTTGCACAGAGGGTGAATGTCTATTGTGTGGTGAGGCCTCTGGAATAGGAGCCCATGTCCTTCAGTCAAACAGGTGTGTGAAATATGTTTATCACAAGTAATCATGAGTCAGCACAGAGGATGATGAAGCTGGAAATATGAGCTGAGGGGAGGTATGAATCCTTGGCATGTCTGAGATGTGAGTACTCACACCAACTCCCACCCTGAACCAGTAATTCATTTGGTGTTGGAATCCAGGAGATTATAGCAAAGACCATGGGCATGAAAAGGACTCCAAGCAAAGAATGTTTGGCAGACCCATGTGTCAAGTGTTTGAAAGGGTTTTATGAAGGAGCCCCATTTAGGAATCCTTCCCCGCCCACCCATAGTTGTAAAATCAAGACTTAGAAGGACCCACTTTCCTCCCTTTAAAGGAAGCCCATTCATTTCAAAAGGCCCAGATTTTTTTCATACAAAAAAGATGATCTCATAAATTAATGAATGACTTTTGCACATAGAGAAATGTTCCTGCTGGGCTTCCTGTCTCTTCTCCACAAAGGGAAGAGACAGAAGTTCTTCCAAACTGCACACCCTACACCTTCTTCAGACATGTTTTCACAGAACTGGTCATCTGGCCAGACCAGCACCTGGCTCTCAGAACACAAAAACGGCAGATGGTCAATTTAGCTCAGCGGCTTGTAGCCCATGGGTGTGTCCAAGAGGACAGAACACATGTCTAGCTGCTCCCAGGAAGGCAGCCACCCTGGGCTCCTCTCTTAAGACGCAAAGGGACAAGTTGCTTCGTGAATACCAGCATCCATGTAAAACACCAGGTGTAGTCATATGCCTGACTGTAACCCAGTACTGTCAGGAGTGGAAACAGGAGGATCTCTGGGGTCTGCTGGCTGCTAACCTAGCTGCAGTTTGGTGGAGAGACCCTGTTTCAAGGGAATAAGGTAGAGAGTGATAGAGCATGGCACGAGCATGGCACCCTATCTCCTCCTCTGGCCTCTGCACATGTGTAGTATATGCATATCTGAACACATGCATTTACATACACCCCTCTCTCTCTTATATACAGAAATAAATAAAACCATGCATAAAGCAAAGAAATTGCTGTGGTTCAATAACTGACTATGCTGTCCTCTTGGTTGATACCCCTGGATGGTGGCCTGAAATGCCATTACTCTTGGAAAAGTCCAGAACATAAACTCCTTGTGGTAGATGCAGATCAAAATACCATCCTAGCATTGGCTTTTAAAAACATTTTGAAAGATTTATTATCCTTCCAAACCATTAGGTCTGTTTAAGCCTGATGAGGGAAAGTGTACCTCTTATTTTTATGGAATTATCTCATTAAAAAACATGCCTCTCATTTCATTTAATTATGTCATTAAAAAATCATGACATCCTTATCAAATCCTATTCCTATAAAGAAGGGCTTTCTATGCTGGCATTTATATAGATTATTTTGATGAGCTTCATAAACACTAACCATATAGTTCCATTCTTCTCTTTGTTGGATCTGCACTCTCAGCCGAATGGATATTCCCTGGTTATGCCCTGGCCTGGTGGCCACTTGACAGAGTGGTGTAGACTAAGCTGTGAGAATCCCACTGGTCCATCTTGTGTTTGTGATTTGTGCTACAGAACTCTAAACAGCTCTGGAGTCACAGAATTGATGTTTCCAATGGTCACAGCTTTGGCATCTGTAGAAACATTCTTGGATTATATTGCAGTCTTATTCCTTAGTAAAATAATAACTATGAAAGCAAATCTGGAAAAGAGGAAATAGAAAACTCTTGGTTTTTTTAATACATGTAGAAAAATTAAGAGCTAAAAGTAAAAACTTAGCCCATTCATTGAGTGTGATGATGGGTAATATTTTGAGAAGTGGATTTGCTAGTTTTCTGTGCTCAAGACAAAATAAAATGTTCCCACATATAGGCACCTTGACTTTTATTCTTTTAACAACATTATTTACTAGGTATTTTCCTATATTATTACACATTATTCAGAACCAACATCTTCTTCTTCTAAGGAGGAAACCATAGAGATAGCTTTTGATACATGCTTTTCTTGTGAACACCTTACAGAATGAATAAAAAATGCCTTGCAGGCTTAGGCCGGCTTGTGAGCAACACTCCCTCACTGCTTCCGGCTCCTTGCAACTTCTTGCCCCATTTAATTTCTAAGAACCTTTCTCTCAAACACTTAGCTGACACTTTTAATGGACGGATTCTACCATTTTTCCACTGTGGAAGTTCTTTATTTTTTAACCTACATACAATTAATTTGGAGATACATATCTTTCTACATTTCAATAGCTCTAAAATTGAGATGCTTTTTAATGTATTTATTTTCTGTTGCTGATAGTTCCATACATTTATACACTAAGTTTCCATCCTATCCACCCCCTATTACCCTGCCTTATCCTTACTCCTTCTTCCATTCCTCCTTCCCAACAGGTCTACTCTTCCTTCCATGTCTGTTGGGTGAGTGCGTGTGCGTGTGCGTGTGCGTGTGTGCGTGCGTGCGTGCGTGCGTGTGTGTGTGTGTGTGTGTGTGTGTGTGTGTGTGTTTGACCCACTGAATTTAAATAGGATTGCATGGGTGGGGCATTATTTACTGGGACAAATTTTCATTGGTTATACCACTGAAGAAAGTGACATCTCTTTGCCTAGTCACTCTTAAATGTCTAAGGTTCCTTAAGAGGGATAGGGCCTTAGGAGTTCCTCCCTCCTTATTAGGGACATGAACATCTATGGCATTTAGTAGCCTCAGGGTTTCCAAATCAGTTCCTTAAAACCTTGAAGGATAGCTGTTGCTAGTAATTCAGAACATAGTATTGCACTTCATAATTGCTATTAATATTTGTATCACATGTGAGGATGAGATCAGAGAGACAAAGTACTCCCTTGGTCAAGGGCACACGAGCAGTTAATTTAGTGAGAGAGCTGGATGAAGGATGTCCTTCCTGATTTCCCAGCATCTGTGGGTCCAGAAAGTTGGTTCATCCTTTCAAAAGATGGTTTGAAGGTAGTTTGGATTCTTCTTCATAAAAGAGAACAATGGGGCAGGAGGCTGGAGAGATGCTCTGTGCTTAAGTGCACTTATTGCTCTTGCAGAGGACCAGGGTTCAGTTTCTAGTATCTATGTGGCAGTTCACAACCAAACCTAAGTCCAGTGCCAGGGGATCCAGTGCCCTCTTCTGACCTCCACAGGTTCCAGGTATGCACATGGTTCACATACATACATGCAGGGAAAATGTTTAGACATATAACATAAAATAAACAAATCTGAAATACCTTTTTTCGGAAGACTGATGGAGTGAAAAGACAGGGTACTTTTCCAGGAGGAGGCCAGGTGACAGGGAAGTCCTCACATAGGAACAAGCTTAGTGAACTCTGGAGGTTTGTGTGATGGACCCTGATGTACAGTAGCAAAGTGTAAGATGAATGAATGTGTCATTGGTAGAAACATGCTGAGCGCCACAGGCTTTGGAGACCAAATGTCATCTGGAATGGGAAAGGGATGCCTGAGAGACAGGGTCTCTGGAGAACCTATGGGATCACCTGATGCACCTGTCATGGGGCAACATGGGTGTCAGTTCCGTTGATTCAGCTGAGAGTTCTGTGTGGGGAAGTTTAATTGCCGATAATGCAAGCTCTTTCCCTGCTGCAGAGGAGGTGTGATCTTGTCAGGTTTCCCCTTCATTTCTCTCTCTAACTCTCCCTTTCCTTTTTTCTCTGTTCTAACCTTTCTTCCCAATAATTTCTTTATTAATGAACTAGAGAATAGTTTTAGTTTAATGTTATTTTAGTTTATCTTTCAGAATTTGTTCTAAGAAGTATATTTGTGCTGGGCAGTGGTGGTGCACGCCTGTGATCCCAGCACTCAGGAGGCAGAGGCAGGTAAATCTCTGAGTTCGAGGCCAGCCTGGTCTGCAGAGTGAGTTCCAGGACAGCCAGGGCTATGCAGAGAAACCCTGGGAAACAAAAACAAAAACAAACAAACAAACAAACAAAAATACATCATTTGTTATAGCTTGTGTTAGTGGTTTTTTTTTTTCTTTTGTTTGTTTGTTTTTCTGTTTGACACAAGATTAGGGTCATCTGGAAATAAGGAGCCTCAAGTGAGAAAATGCCTCCATCAAACTGACCTGTAGGCAAGTCTGTGGGGTCATTTTCTTGATTAATGATTGATGTGAGGGGGACCAGACCACAGTAGACAGTGCCACCCCTGAGCGGATGGTCCTGAGAGGTATAAGGAAGGTAAATTGAACATGAGCCCTGGGGAGCTTTTCTCCATAGTCTTTGCTCAGTCCCTGTCCCTAGGTTCCTGCGTTGAGCCCCTGCCTCAGTGAAGGAATGTGATCAGGATGTGTAAACCAAACAAACTCTTTCTTCCCCTAAGTTGCTTTTGCAATAGAAAGGTAACTAGGGCACAGTTACAGCGCACCAGAGGGCAAGTTCAAGGTGTGCAAACATGACGAGGCACTAGGCATCCAGGCCCATGCATAGCGTTCTTGGGTTGCCTCTCTGTCTGTCTGTCTGTCTGTCTCTGTATCCCTCTGTGTCTCCTCTTTCTTCCCATACTCCCAGACCTCAGAGGCTTTAGCTCGAGGGCTTAGACTTGTCAAACACATCCTCTCAGCTGCACACATACCCCATCTTTCTTAAAACTTGATTAATCCACTGTGGTGGAAGACAGGAAGCATGAGCTGTAATTGAAAGAAACTTCAGGGAAATTGGGTTCAGGATTAATCTGGGCTTCTTCATATTTTGTATGGGTGAAAATTTTAGGCTTACTGTTGTCTTTCAACCCCCTAAACCCTGGTTTTTCTCCTGGAGATTCTATAGTCTGTAGGATGGGTTGTACATAGTCTAACTCCAGATTATATATTGAGATGGTTTCTCATATTCCAAGGCAACTTTCTTGACATGACACTTTCTTCCAACTTCTTTCTCCCAGTGTTGGCTGGGAGGAGAAACCGACTGTGTTGTGTAGGTGCTGAATCATGCTCATAAATACTGGCCTGCTATGAGGCAGATGGTTATGGAAGTAAATTAGTGTGTGCTGTATGTCAAAATTCCTAGCTATCCAACTCTTTTCTAAATACATTTTGGCTTTTTTAAAAACACAAAGCATAAAGCATTGAGAGCCAGACAGGATCAATCAAATTAAATTAATGTTTTACCTGCCCAGAATATTTGCCAGAGTGCCTCTGAAATGTCCTTATGTGTAGGAGCCTCCGGGATCTTGGAGGACACAGACTGAGTGACTACAGATTGTGGGCCTGGGCACCCATGCTTCTCACATGGTCTCAGGAGACACTGATGTTCCCCAGCCCCAGGTCACCATGTGAGTAGAGGAGTTCCGGATCATGGATTGGCCAGGAAGCAGGAGCCAGCACTCACATGCCCTTTAAAGGCTAATTAGAGCTGGAAGTCCGCACAGCTAGGAGGCAGCAGCCAAGGGGAAAGGGAGCCGCTGGAAGGTGTGGCCCTGCTGCAGGCACACTGCCTCTGAGAAGCCCGAGGCTCTCTGGAGCTACCAGAATGTAAAAGGAAGCCAAAGGGCTAATCTGCAGCTACCCCAGTTCCAGTAAATGGTTTGGGAGGATAACCACTGAGACATCCTGCCACACAGTCAGCCTTCGGCTCTATTTACCAACAAGGTAAGCCCTGCACTAATTTAATGAGTTAGAATTAGTTCATGTCCCTTATTTTTGCTGACACAAAACACAAGGATGTGAGGCTTTACAGGGCCTGGCCGCAGGAGAGGATCATAAGTATCCCAGGGGGCTTTCTGGAGAGAGAGGAGACAAGGATGGAAGGGCCTGGCAGCCTCCTTAGAAATGCAAGGCCCTTAGCTGGATCCTTAGCTATCTCAGGAGCACAGTGCTGTCCGGCTGCTCTCAAGCTCTTACTTTTGGTAGTGTCTGAGTGAAACTTAGTTTTTTTCTTAAAACTGCTCACAGTCTTTCTCCCTATCTTTTGCTCTCTACCTGATTACCTTAAACTAGGCTTCTCTGCACGGCTGTTTGCTCTAGGGTTTCCTGTCCCACCTGCCCTTCTCTCTTAGGTCCTGCTGTTACTTCACAGGTTCCTTTATAACTCATGCCCTTCTTTCTTTGTGGATGCATTCCCTCAGGCCCTTGGGGCCCTTCTCTTCCTTCTCCCCTAACACAAAAATCTGTTCCTCTAAACGGTGAGGGCCCAGAGTGGCTTGTGTCTCCTTTAGTTTGAACATGATCAGCAGGCATTTTGGATTTTTCCAGTATCATTTAAGTACTGTTCCACATATGTTGCACGGGGTTGTGTTGTGGCAATAGAACCCGGTGTCTGTTCTGGTCATTCCTTACTCAAGGTCCTCTCGGGAGAGTGGCAAGCACCTTCTGTGTCCTGGGTACAGGCTAAAGGAGGAAGAGCCACCTGGGATCAAAGCCAGGGCTTTGTACATGCGAGATGCCAGCAAGCATTCAACCACTGGAGTATGTCTCCAGCACAGTGAATGATTCTGAAGGCCTCTGCTCAGAATTGGAACCAGTCACTTCTGAAGGAGGTGAGAAAAGCAGGGAAAAGTTAGAGCACATGGGAAGGGAAAGGATTTTTTGTCCTGGAGTCTGGTTGAAGTCTCTGGCCAGCTGAGAGTCAATAATTTTAGAACACTAACATAATTTGCATGACTACCTTTCTGGTGCTATTTTTTTTTTTTTTGGAATATTTCAAACAGGAATGTTAAAATAGCAATGAACTATACTTAGGGCCCAAGTGACTACCTCTGAGAATGGCCTTTTTCCATTTCCAGATGGAAACCTGTAATTTTTTTGGACAGCTTCACAAACAAGACCATAACTTTCATTTACAGTACAAATGTGTCTTAATGCTTTGTGCAATGTTGTAGAATATTAAGATGTGTTACATTTGTTTATGCTGTGGAACATTTGTTTAATGATGCAAAGATGTGTCGCATTCTTTTATGTTGCATTTGTTTAACTCTGTGAAGCTGTGTTACTGTGCCTGCCTAAAACACCTGATGGTCTAATAAAGAGCAGAACAGCCAATAGCGAGGCAGGAGAAAGGATAGGTGGGGCTGGCAGGTAGAGAGAATAAACAGAAGAAGAAATCTGGGAGAAAAAGCAAGAAAGAGCAAGAGAACAAGGAGAGGAGGGTGCTGGAGGCCAGCCAGCCACCCAGCCACCCAGCCAGCCAGCCAGCCACCCAGCCAGCCAGCCACCCAGCCAGCCAGCCAGCCAGCCAGCCAGCCAGCCACCCAGCCAGCCACCCAGCCACCCAGCCAGCCACCCAGCCACCCAGCCAGCCACCCAGCCAGCCACCCAGCCACCCAGCCACCCAGCCAGCCACCCAGCCACCCAGCCAGCCACCCAGCCACCCAGCCACCCAGCCACCCAGCCACCCAGCCAGCCATGGAGTAAGGGTGAAAGTGAGGTTACAGAAGTAAGAAAAGGAAAAAGCCCAGAGGAAAAGGTAGATGGATAATTTAAGTTAAGAAAAGCTGGCTAGAAATAAGCAAAGCTAAGGCTGGGCATTTACAGTTAAGAATAAAGCTCCATGTGTGATTTATTTGGGAGCTGAGTGGTGGGCTCCCCCAAAGAGTAAAAACAACCAACAGCAGTGTGACCCTTGGGACCCGTGGATTTACCTAACCAGCTAAAATCATATACAGCACAACCCAAGACCCATTCTTTGACCTCATTGGCTGGAAAGAAGGAGAAATAAATTTCTTCAGCAATGCTTTGAGATGTAACTCTAGCTACTCAAACTACACATAGAGCAATTGCAAAAGCACTTAAGCACAGTTCTCCTGAGAAGTCCACAATCATACCTGCATGCATGCTATCCTTTACTTAAGTGCCCCTCTCTTTAGTAATACTTGTGCTTACATCTCTAACTCTTTCTCTACTAGTTCCTATTCTGCTTCATATTGATTTGTCCTGTGATTTTTTTTTTCCCTGTGGTGATGGCAAGAATCCTGGCTTCAGCTGAGCTGGGGGTTGTGGGGAGTGGTCTTTGAAAAGAACTCAGGCTGCTACAAGTGGCAATGTGAAGCTTTGTCTCAGAAATATACCCCATTGCCACTGCCACTGCCACTGGCCACTGCCACTGCTACTGCACTTGAACTTCATTGGCCAAAGCAAACCCAGTGGCCATGCTGAAAAATGCTGGGGTGAGATTTACATTCCACTCCTAAACAGAGTGAGTACTGCAAGGTGTATGCATAGAACAAGGATACATTACTTCATCTTTGCAGTGCTGTGGGATGTTCTCTATGCTGTGAATGTGTTGCTCTGATTTGTTAATAAATAAAGTGCTGATTGGCTGCCGGGCGGTGGTGGCGCATGCCTTTAATCCCAGCACTTGGGAAGGCAGAGCCAGGTGGATCTCTGTGAGTTCCAGGCCAGCCTTGTCTACCAAGTGAGATCCAGGAAAGGCACAAAGCTACACAGAGAAACCCTGTCTCGAAAAACCAAAATAAATAAATAAATAAATAAATAAATAAATAAATAAATAAATAGCTGATTGGGCAGTAACCAGGCAGGAAGTATAGGTGGGACAAAGAGAGAAGAGAAGTCTGGGAACAGGAAGGCTGAGTCAGGAGATGCTGCTAGCCACCATGAGAAGTAACATGTGAAGATAATGGTAAGCCATGAGCCATGTGGCAGGGTATAGGTTAATAGAAATGGGTTAATTTAAGGTATAAGAACTAGATAGCAAGAAGCCTACCATGTTCATGCAGTTTATAAGTAATATAAGCTTCTGAGTAGCCTGGGCTACAAGGTGAGTTCAAGGACAGCCAAGGATACATAGAGAAACCCAGTCTTGAAAAACCAACAAAACAAAACAAAACAATAACCACCCAACCAGCAAACAAAACCACGAGCTTGTTGGGCAGTTGTCTATGCTATAAATCACCTCTTTCCGGTTAATGGCTGGGAAGAGGTCATTTTCCCAGCCACCTTTAGGATGACTTCAGGCTGAGTCCACGTACCAAGTTAGAGGTTTAAGGAGGCTAAGTTGCTTCCTTTCGATCATCAGGGAAGCATTTAGGAAAAAACTCCTGGGAAAAATGCTCCAGATTCCCGGTGTCTTAGCTGCTTCCTGTGTGAGACGGTACTACAACAGCATGCTCTTTGTAGGCCTTTTAAGATGAACTTTGTATATGTAAAATTGTCAGATATGGACTTGATACATAACGAAAATGCGTGGGTGTGTGCTTTGATGTGCATAGTGACCTCTGTTACTAATGTATCTGGACTAAGGAAAAACATATTGAAGACTTCCAAGTCACCGAGTTAGAATCAATAGATAATCAGGCTTATATTCCTGAGCTCAATGTTTATGAATACAATAAAATTAACACAGAGCAGAGAGTCGTGAATCCTTGGCCTCTTGACAAAATCAGTCACGATTTCTCTCAGACAGACACGGAGATCTCCAGGCTGTGTTTACCCTCTTCCAGCTTCTTTGTGGAAAGTCCTTTAAACTTTGTTGCATAAAATACCCTGGTTTATTAGCTGATTACAGTACCTGTGGGCTACAGGAGCAGGGACATTTCCAAGGATGGTGGCATGCTACTGGGAAATTCCAAACCAGGGAGTGGCTTCTGTCTGGAAGCCAGTGGTCCAGCCCTTGGGGGCAGGTCTTGGTAGATAAAGAGTTGAGAAGTACTGGTGGGTGCTGAGAAGGATTTTACTGACACATCATGAGGCTTCTGGCCTGCAGGGTTGCTGTGTCTCATATCTATCACCTCAGTTGGCAAGCCTGAAGGGGAAAGAAACCAAGCCAGGGTGGAGGAACAAAAAGGTCAAGTTCAACCACTTGGCATGGGAACTCAGATACATTTCAGAGCCTCTTTGGGACAAGGTCAATTTCTAAAATGGAATGCTATCTAATACTTACCCATCCTGACACATTGAAGAGCATTATATACATTTTTTAATATTTATTAAATAATTTTGTTTTTACAGGAACACCCCTTAGTGATTCCCATTTTATAATAATGGGGGAAACAAGGGAGGAAGGTGAGTTTTATTCTCATGGACAGAAAAGTACAGTCATTTTAAACTCAAGCAGTTCAGTCCCACAGTCCATATTCATACCCATCATGCTTTGCTGCCTTGTTGTTGTCAGCTCTTTAGCAGATGTTGACCTCTTCCAACCCCTAGGACACCAATCAGAATGTCATTTATTTGTGGCTGTGTGTATATGAGTGTGTGCATTTTCGTGTGTGCGAAGCAGGCATGTGCCACAGCGTTGTGTGGGCATCAGAGGACAACTTTTGAAAGCCAGTTCTCCCTTCCACCTCCTTGAGGAGGTCCTCTCATCTCTGCTGCACTGTGTCCTCCGGGCTGGTTGCCCAGGGAACTGCTGCTCCTGGAGGATGTTAGGACTACAGACGCGCACCACTGCATCTGGGTTTTTCACAGGAGTTCCTATGATGGAACTTGAACACAAGGCTTACATGGCAAATGCTTTTACCCACTGATCCATCTCTCATTCATGACATTTCCTTTCCCTTCTCCTAATCCCTTTCTGCTGTCCCAGTCAGAACCAGAGCGTGTCAAGGGAAGGAATGGGAGCTGTCGGTCTTATTTTTTCCGAGAAAGGTCTTACCTGACTCACAAGCTCACCTAATGTCCTTCACTGTGGGAAGTTTTCTCACTTTCCCAGCTTAGATGGCACCCACCTGGAAGGTACTATTTCATCCCGAGAAGCAAATCAGAAGTTAAAAAAGAATCCTGACATAGCTTGGTGTTCCTTCCAGCAAAATTAATTCTTATAGGAAACCTACTCCAGCGAGGTGTGAATGACTTTATGTGTATTTTTAGTGTGGTTGGGATGTCAACTCTCTTTAAAATGCATTTTTTTTTCCTGTTTACACTACCTGGTGTCAGAATGCAGTCTTCTGATTCTCCTCCACTGGGAAATGGTTATTAAATCAAAGCGTGGTGCCTGTACAACAGCTGCCATGAAGACAAGGCAAGGCTCCTGGGTGATTCTGCATCCCAGCTCCAGTCTCCTAACGGACATTTCAGTTCAGGTTGGACCTGTGCCTAGTGCCGTGTTGTGGAGGGGAAAACAGCGACCAACCTGATGTGCATTTTAGCGCCTTCCCTTCTGGAGGAGCAGTGAGACAGCAAATCACTGACCCTATCTGGAACTTTCTTTCTTTGACTGCCAAGCAAGCAGCTAGGCTTGGCTTAACCTTTCCATAGTGGGAGCTCCCCACTGAGGCAAGAATCTGTTTCAGTGTTTCAAAATTAATAATGCTCTTAAGTGGTAAGTAAGAACGTTGAAGACACAAAGTCTACAGAAGAAAGAGAAAAACAGAGAGGTCTTTGGTGGTTGAGCCTGAGGAGCAAGAACCACAAAGTGAGACGTGTTAGTCTCTTCTTTAACTCTTGTTTCCCTATCTGTTCATGGACTAGTATAAAATCTACACCCAGAGTAGAGTGGGGCACTCTGACACTAAATAAAATCAAAGCCCTTAGTCATGGACTCCAAGATGTGGCTCTCTGAGTGAACTCAATAATGGACCAGTTAATTCCCACTTTTGTGGGAGCTGTTACCCAGCTGTGCAAGGCCAAAGAGAAGGCAAGCGGGAGAGAAGAGGGCCAGGGCTGGAGCATTATGGAGACCAATGATTGTGGAGCAAAGACTTAGTCTCCCAGGCCATGCTGTTTATTTCACGTACATTTCCATGATATTTGCTGCCATTTAACAAGGAACACACATGTGAAATACTTTTTATACACCACTTCAGCTTGACCCAGATGAGCTCTTATCTCTACCGGTCAAAGCAAATCACAAGGCTGACTCAAATTTAAAGCACAGAAAAATTGGATCTGCACTACAATGGAGAGAAGGGCCATTGTAGTGTGTGTATGTGTGGATGTATGTGTATGTGTGTGTGTGTGTGTGTGTGTGTGTGTGTGTGTGTGTGTGTGTGAGAGAGAGAGAGAGAGAGAGAGAGAGAGAGAGAGCAAGAAAGACAGAGACAGAGACAGAAATTAGTGTCCATAGTATAAATAACATGGACTATTACTATTTTTATGGAGTACTTTTGTGCCCAAGAGAAGGGGAGTCAGATGCCAAGTGCCTTCTTGTATTATGAACCCCTTTACTACAAATAGAATTCCAAAGGTAATAAGAGTGTAATGTAGTCTTCTTGTCTGATGAACTTAGGAGCTCCATTGTCACATTTGGAGAATTTTGTACTTTCTGAATTCATTTGGATTCTTATGTTCAGAACAAATCACAAGCTAGAAAGACCATTTCACTGACATCTCAAAGCTCTGCTGAGTGCTACACAGACATTGTAGTATCCAAAGCTAGAAATATACCACCATCTTCTGAGAGAGAGAGAGAGAGAGAGAGAGAGAGAGAGAGAGAGAGAGAGAGAATGAGCAGTGAGTCCTAGCTTCTAGAAGTTACTAAGGCCTCAGCTTTTCAGCTCATGGCAAGGATTGTTCTAGACTAATCATCGGGATCTAAAAGGCAGGTAAGATGGCACAATGTGGATCCTTGGTTGACTGAAAGTCATTTGTTCTTTTTCTATTTCCAAGTGACATTGGCTTTCTTCATTAAGTATTAATAGTAGTTTTTAAAAGCTAATTTTTCTTATAAATAGGAGTGAATCAATTAAAATGTAAGAAAGTACAGTGGGTAGCACAGGACCCACAAGAACGGTGCTTGAGGAGTTCCTGGGTGATAGAACTATGTATTAGGAGACTCACAGAGGCAATGTCCCTCAGTGTGAGGAAATCAGGGCTGAAGCAAGAAGTCAGCTGCTGAAGCTCTTACACACAGTGAGGATTGATCTGGACTCTGACACAGTCATAAGTATTTGTCCCCATATAGCAAACTACTCATTTTCTCTAAATAAACAGCCCAAACTAAACAAAAGTTCTTTACATGTGCAGGTGTGTGTTTTATTAGGAAGCGTTACAAAGTGACTAATCCATGTTATTTGCCAATAAACATTTCATAGACTGGATAGTAATGCACATACACACTGTGTAGAAATAACTTCATGTGAAGCTGGAATCTGTGACATACTACATATGCTTTGGCAAAAACATTACATCACACACATACTTGTATACAAATATCTGCTAATAAAGAGAATTTCTTTTTTTTTAAAGGTTTATTTATTTATTATTTATATAACATGTATGCCTAAAGGCCAGAAGAGGGCACCAGATCTCATTACAGATGGTTGTGAACCACCATGTGGTTGCTGGGAATTGAACTCAGGACCTCTGGAAGAACAGTTGGTGCTCTTAACCATTGAGCCATCTCTCTAGCCCCTAATAAGGAGAATTTCTAATTGGAGATCCTGTATTTAGCATTAAAGGAACAGGAGAAGGTGAATAAATTAAAAACTAATATATGCCAAATGGAGCCCCGAAACATAGCACAGTGTGATGGAGCCTTGGAGACCATGTTAAGTGGACCAACTGAGCCATAAATGGTCACATGGAAATGATTGCATTTGTGTGACACTCCCGAACAGGTCTGTCTATAGAGAGAGAGTGCAGACTGATCACTGCCAGGGTGTTCTTTAGCAGACATGAACATGTTGAGAACTAGATAGCATGCTGGTGGCCCAACAGCGTTAATGTGCTAAAGGTCTCTGAATTGTCTGTTTTTAAATGGTTAATTGTATGCTATGTGAATTTCAGTTAGATTTTTTTAAAATGTGTCTGAGGGAGCTGGAGATATGGCTCAGGAATTAAGGGCATTTTCTGCCCTTCCAGAGGTCCCAGGTTTGATTCCTTGCACCTACATGATGACTTACAACCATCTGCAATTTCAGTTCCAGGGGATCTGATGTCCTTTTCTGGCTTCTGTGGGCGCCAGACATACATATGGTGCATATACATGTGCAAAGGCAGAACACTCATACAAATGCAAATAAAATAAATAAACCTTTTTTAAAAATGTGTCTGAGCACATGGATATTCATATGACAGACTTCATGAATTTTTTGCCATTTTAATGTTATAGTGCTTCTCAACCTTTTTAGTGTCCGGACCCTCATACTCTTAAAAAGTCCTCAGAATTACTGGGGCTGGAGAGATGACTCAGCAATGAGAGCACTGGCTACTCTTCTAGAGGAGCAGGGTTTAATTCCCAGCACCCACATGGCAGCTCACAACTGTCTGTAACTCCAGTTCCAGGGGTTCTGGTACCATCACATAGATATACATGTGGGCAGAACACCAATGAACATAGCATGAAAGCAAATGAATCATTTTAAAATGACAAGAAAAAAGGAATCATAATTATCAGTACCTTCTGATATGTGATTTCATTTGCCAACATTTATCACATTAGAAATTTAATTGGAGCAAATTAAATACTCATTAATCCATTAAAATAGCATAAACTAATTACATATTAAAATGATACAGTTTGAAAAAGGAAAACAACCCATTTTTCAAAAGTGAAAACATTCAGGAGAGTAGCTAATTCAGCTCACAAGTCAAAATGATCTTACAATTCCTTTGCCTTCTAGAAACCACTGGTCTTCAGAAAGCGAAGGAAATGCTGTGTCCATTCTTTTCACTTCACCAGCATAGGAAAAAATATGTGTACTTGAGATGGGAGACTGAATTAAACAAATATATGTTCACTGTTTCATCGAGAACACTGTCAAGTGGAACTGGCATCTGTCCCATGCAGCAGGGGCTATGAAGGGTCCCTGGTGGCTAGCAGCCCCTGATTCCTGCCAAGTGCTGGTGGTGGTGCCTAGCACAGCTTCTACACAAATGGCTATCAGTGAAAGATGCCTCTCCAAATGTCCTGTAAAAAACACTTTCCAATTTTCACAGGGATAGCATTGGCTTTGTGGAGTCACTGAAAGTATACCAGAGGCCCCTGGGTTTTGTCGGTCATGAAGGAAGACCTCAGTGATTGCTCACTGTGAAGTATCAGAGTTCTGAGTTACAGGTACTTAGGTCTTACATGGCTTTTAAACATTAAGCGTCTTTGTTGAACGACTGAGCAATCTTTTGAGTGGATGTGAATAAGAGGTCTCCTTTTTGGGATTTTTCAGACCCTTCTCTCTGATGCAGCCTCTCGGGTCTTTGCTGTGCCCTTGCCTGGAGTGCCTGCTGTGATTTCTCCCATCCTCTCTTCTTTGTCTACTTTACTGAAAATATTGTCTCCTTCCTACCACAGAGACTCACAAACTTGTGTGAGTGTGCACGCATACATACACATGTGCGCGCGCACACACATGCTTCACACACTTTTTAACACTAACTTCTTGTAAGCTACAATTTTTTAATGTAACTGACATAAACTGTTTATTTTGATGTCAGCACTGTTTTGCCTGTTGTAACACCTTTTAGGATGTGTCTGACACACTGATGTTCTGTAAACACCTGTCAGGTGCTGTGGAATGCAGTACAGCTAAAACGTTGGTGTAAACATTTATTGTTCTTTAACAAAATAGTGATGAGCAGACAGTTCCAACATGCATTCCTAAGGTGTTCGCTCCCAATGTTCGTCTGTCTGTCTGTCTGTCTGTCTGTCTGTCCTGTCTTCCCTCTCCCTCTTCCTTTCTCTCTCCCTTCCATTCTTCTCTCTTTCTCTCCCTTTCTCTGTCAAAACAAAGTGATTTATACATATAAACTAAGATTTGAGAGGCCCTGTGATGTGTTCACACATATAAACACTGTTAATCCCAGTGCTTTCCGGAGTGTTGGTGGAGGGTGTACTTTGGAAAGCACTTGTCTATACACAATCCCTCCCTCAGCTCACCTTTCAGCGTGGTTGTGAGGGTCAGCTAAGGTAAAGGCCGTGGATTGCTTACTGTCCTTCAAGAAACATTCCAGTGTAAATTAGCAGTAATCCCTCCAAGTGGAAAATTTAAAATGTTTCATTTCACAGTTCTTAATTTTATATGCTGACATAACTTTTCTTTGTTTTAATATATATGTGTATTAAGATTTATAAGATTTATTTATTTTATGTGTGTGGGTGTTTTGCCTATATGCATGTGTGTTGCCCACAGTGTGCCTGGTACTCATGAGTTCAGAAGAGAGTGATGGATTTCTATCTAGAACTGGAGCTTTGGATGGTTGTGAGCCACTATGTGGGTGCTGGGACCTGAACCCCTGTCCTCTGCAAGAGCGCCAAGATCTCTGATCTGCCGAGCTACCTTTCCAGCCCCAATTTTAATATATGTACTACAAAACAAGAGATTGTTTTGGTGGGTGATAGGGGCTTATCAGCATGTGTAGTGGCTTTTGTTTTTATGTAATTTTGAAAGAGAGCTTGAGAAATGGTATATTCTGATGGTACCTGCACAAAATGGATGAAACCTGGAGGATGAACTTTTTTTCCCTTCAGATTTTTTCAGGTCATAAAGAAAGGAAAGCCCATATGACAAGGCTCTTCTTGTCTGAATAAGGTTTATCCCTTTCAGAACTGATGCTGAGGTTTGATGTCTATGGTGGCTGTGGTAGAAAGTGGGGCTATGAGAGATGGTGAGTGGTGGATGTCTGTGGTGTCTGTAGGGGGAATAGGAGGTGGGACTATGAGAGACAATGAAGTTGTTTAGAGGGAGTGAGACCTTCTCTTTGGACTGGATTGGTTCTGTGACAATGAGGGAGCTCGTGCCCTCATTGGGTTAACTACTGTGAGGACAAATGTAATAAAACAAATTTGCCTGTCATGTTTTCTCTCTTCCACATCTGCCTACTGGCTGTTCTGAGTCCTGCCACATTATGGGGACGCACAGGGCCTTCAGCATATATGGCTACCCAGTACTGGGTTTCCCAACCCCTAGGGTTGTGAGCCCAGATAAACTTCCTTGTTTGTAAATTATCCAATCTCAAGTATCCTGTTCTGGGACAGAAGAGAGACTAAGATCACTTCCAACTTCCCCTTTCGTCAGCAATCCTCATCACACTTCCTGTAACTGTTCAAAGTAGATGGACTTCCGGCGTCTCTTAGAAGACAGCTAACTGAATTTTAGGTATCTAAGAACTCTGGGGCTATAGGATGGTTGTAGTGCTTTCTAAGTGTCTTCATTATAGCTGGAAACTTGACTATGGGTGAGAAGAAGGAAAGTCAAGAGGACCTCCATTCATTCCTTTAGAGGAAACCTGTGGATCACCTTCTAGCTCATGACACCCTCCCCTTTTCTAGGGAATCCTCAACTATGAGTGTGTGACACACTCACGTGCCTTCTGAGTACACTCTTCACTTGCCCTTCTTGTAGCAGCCTTTAAAGAGAACACCTGGTCCTCTAACTGGCTGCCATGTCCTTGAAGCCAGTATGTATATTTTTCTCCACTCAAAGTCAGCGATATCTTGACTCTCCAGTGGCCTCAAGGACCATCAGATCGACCACAGTGCGGGCCTCTTTTCTCTGCAGCACCTACATTCTGAGAAATCAGCAGGACCGGGAGCATTTTGTTGATGTGGCTATTGATCCCAGCTCTCTTTGCTGAACAGCCTGATGAGCCCCAGAATCTGTCAATAACACCACCACTGCTAACCCTACTTCCTGTGAGTCCACATTTCTATGTCTTCCCTAAGGGTCACAGTGTATCTTGACACTGCACCTAAGTAGATTTTGTTGCCCATTCTGGGCAAGTGTATCCATTAGAGATGTTTTCTCTCCAAACCCCAGAGGCTGGAAGTGATATTATAAAAGGTAACGGTTGCTTATTCCTGCAAAATACTTGAACTGTGCATTATTTATAACCCAAAGGAAATGTTCCTTCTTCAAATGGCAGATTATTCATTCCCTGATACTGTTTTGGTGTTCTAATGTTTTCCTGTTTCTTAAACACTGAGCTCAAAACCTTAGGATGGATCCAACAGCCATGGGGGATTGCTGTGGTCTGACTACAGAGATTCCTAATAGGTCACATCAGAGTCTTGAGTGTAGCAATGCCCAGAGCCCTCCCCTCAAAAATCCACCCATTGATAAATAAAAAGTAAGTAAATAAATGGATAGGTCTTCCTTTAAAATGTGGTTCCTCCTGGGATCCATTTTCTACACCCAATTTCTTTGCCATTTTCTAGAACATTAAAATGAACACAGTCCTAGTGAGCCTCAGGTTCAGACTATTATTTCAGGGATTCAGAGGCTGAGGCTGAGGATATAGGAGTGTCTAGATCAGGGTCTCATAGCTAGTTAGTAGTGAGCTGGGCTCAGTACCCTGTGTCTCCAGCCTCCTTACCGGCAAGCTTTCTGTCTGATGGCATCCTGAGGAGACAACTTTCTTTCAAACATGTCAACCTGTATTAGATTCCATGCCTAAAAGTATTCCATGTACCAACCATTTGATTAGTGTTTCTCTAGAGTCACTGTGATTCTAGAGATGGCAGGTATTGGGGTAATTATATCTAAAATTTCCTCATGGGTTTAAGTCACTTGCAAGAGCCTGTGGTTATTTTAAAACCAGTGTATAGAGTGGCATGCTGGGCTTAGAAGCAATGTTGAAACAGAAGAGTTAGAATGATTGCCACAGGCTGCTTGTCTGTGTCAAATCACTAAAAGTGATGGAGAGATGTTGGGCCCTACTCCCCATACTCCCACAGCAGTGTGATAGGTATGTGTGTAGCTCAGCTAGAACAAGCCACAGGAAGGAAAGATATGTAAATCCTTACACTCAGAATCAGTGTTCTCTGTGACCTGCTATGGGGAAGTCGTAGGAAAGAGCCCCACGGGGCAGTAGAGCTGTGGTCAGGAGGGCAGATTCCCAGTCCTTCCCTCATGCAGCATGGGTTGTGACACGAGGTGCCCTGGCATAGCACACTGCTCCTTGCACTGTCCATGCATCTTTCACAGTTCTCTATGATCCCCTTAGTCAAATCCACAGAGGTTATGAGTTCTAAGTATTCATTGTACATTTTTATTTCCATTTAATTTGGCTTTCTTCTAAAACCTAGGACTGTCCCTCTGTGTTAGATTACATCAGTTCTCTGGAAACAGGCTTTGTAAGCAAGCTCATGGAATGTTTTCTTCTGCTCATGGGAAACAGGATTTTCTACCATCTGTAAACTAGAGGCATGAATGTTAGATTTTGCTGTGTTGCATTTACCTGAGAAGGAAGATGTTCAACCCAGAGGTACCTGGGCCTGACCCTGGGTGTGTCTCATCAGATGTAGCAGAAAGGATCCAGGGCTGCCATCAACAGTATCTCTGTGCCTCCTGAGCACCCTGCAATGCTGGTATTTTCTCAGGTTTGTTAGAGGACACTGATAGGAAAGGTACAAGGTCAGGGATGGTATTTCTTGAGTGATGGGAGAGCCCTATGCCATGGTCTCCATTTACTCACTTTTAAAGTAAATTCTTATCTACTATGTGCACAGAACATCAAAGCCTTGGACTCATAGAGATGACTAAAATGCACACCCTGCGTAATAGGTATGAAGATATCCTTCACAGTTTAGAAATCTACAGAACTGGAGAATACTGAGGAACAATGATTTTTTGGTAAGGACACACAGGCTGGGGGGCAACTCCCCGGTCGAGGGCTACCTATCAGTGGGCAGAAGTCTCTAGGTCTGAGCCCTGCAAAAGAGTCATGGTTCATAGTTCAGTCAAGAGAAGGAATTCAGGGTAGAAAGATGACCTGAAGACTAAAAAGTGGGCCTGTGTAGACACGCCAGGTGCTGTCTTGTATGCCTGAGATACACTGGTGTGTGGGGGAGGGCTAAGAAGCACAGACTTTTAAACAGACCATTTTGGAGGGCTCATTGGCAAGATGGTAGGTTGTACACATGTGAAAAGGGTGTATTATAGTTTGTTACTTACATTTGGTGGGCATTACTATTAACATAGCTCCCCACAGTTGTGACTCTCTTTCTGATCTCATCTGTGACTGTCAGTAGAATCCTTCACTGTGAGACTTTTCCCCCTCGTTTCTTTAATCTCTTCTTTATTATTAGCATATGTTCTTAGCACAAAATACTGGGTTTTCTAATGACATTCTCATGCATGTGTGTCACAAACTGTGGACCATATTCACCTTTCCATGACCTGTTTATCCCCACTTCTGTGCCCCCTGCTAGTCCCCTGCTCTTCCCAAATAAAGTTCCCTTTCTGCAAACATAGTTTTAAGTCTAGAGAAGAGTCTTGTTTTATCTCTTTTTGTTTGTTTTTTTTGAGACAGAGTTTCTCTGTGTGTCCCCGACTGTCCTGGAACTTGCTTCGTAGTCCGGGCTGGCCTCGAACTCAGAGATCAGCTTGCCTCTGCCTCCCAAATGCTGGGATTAAAGGCATGAGCCACCACCAACTGACCTTGTTTTATTCCTTAACATGACATTCTCCAGTGCTGTCCCATTGTTTACAAATGATATAATCATTTTGTTCTTATTAATGGCTAAATACACTCATGTGTATGCATATATGGTCACATGTTTTTTGTCCATTCATTCGTTGGTGGACAATGAGGTTGATTCTATTTCTTGGTTATTGTGCCCAGGTTATCTCTTTTCTCTGCTGACTTAGATCTGACTTAGATTCCTTTCCATACATAGCCAGGAGTGGTATGGCCAGACCATAATACAGTTCTAGCTTTCGTTTTTTGATGAACTGTATTGTCATTCACGGTATCTGCACTAACTTACATTCCCACCATCAATGCTCTCAGGGCTTTCTTCTCAGCCCTCCCTCACCAGCATTTGTTAATTTTTTCACAGCTGATTGGACTGGGATGAAATGGAATCTCAAGTGTTTTTGATCTGCATTTGACTGATGGCTAAGCGTATTGACCACTGTTTATATAACATTTATTACTCAATTGTATTTCTTTACAAATATATGAAAAATGTCCTCTTTTAGTATTTCATGTATTCTCTAGGGCATTGTTCAGGGCTGCCGTTTCTAGGACTATTGTAACTATGTTTGGGCCATCTTATTAGAATTTATTTGTCCGGGTCCCTTAGATGTTAATTCTAAGTTGACTGATAATGGCAAATGAAGCTGCAGCAATCAGATGAAAAATGTTGACTGTTAGGCTGATCTGTGAATGGATTACAGATTTTTGTTTTTAAGTTTTCTGGTTTATTTACTTTTTAGTCTCAGGGAAACTTAGTAATACTGTCTAAATTTTTAACTCAGAGGCTGTCAAAATCAGTCCTCTGATTGGTTCTTCTGAATGAGCTGCATATCTCCTGTCAGTGGCAATCAGCATCACTCTCGGCCCACTCAGGCATCACATACCCTGTGTGCCTTCTCCTTGTGCCCTTTTAAGTGCATTCACTGGGAACCACGTGCATTTCAGAAAATACTGTTACTGTTATTTTTCTATTGCACCAGTGGAGAAAAATGAAGACCTAGCCTGATCAAATATTTGCCTTAATAATTATATTTATGATATTTAACATGACTGGAATCTCATGTGACTCTCTAGTGACTGTGACCCCCTCCCATTTAAGAGTAATAGCACCACCACCCAGACAGAGGCTTGAAGCGCTGCCATTGCCTTTTGGTGTGGATAATTAAGATAGCATTTATTTGTACTAATAATTCAGTATTATATCTCACTAATAGATGTACTGAGCAAGCACTGAAGTGACAAGATAAGTTGCCCTGTTTTGTTCCATATGTCTGTGTTCTAAGTATCCCATAGTTTTAATTGGTTCCCTGCAGAATAACATTTACAAGCATATGGTTTGGAAAATGCTGACTGCTTTTGTTATCATGCATTTTAGTATTTGTGCTAGCCTGGTTTACTTAGTCCTTATATGTGATTATGGGGTTATTTAATGCACTTCATGATGTCTTTCTTCTTAACCTGCTTACTGGGTGCTAAATGCCACCTATATGGCCTGTACAGGAGGCCGTTCATGCTTGGGCAGAGAACAGATTTGAAGGACTTTGTCATGGGTCTGTGCAGAAAGATTCCCCTCTCTCTTTCTTGTCTCCTGTGTGGATTTCTGAGGCACCATGAGGCTGCGTTCAATTATGCTTGAGAGAGGCGGGTTCGCCACTGGGAACCCAAAAGAGCCGGGAGGCACAGTTGAGCTTTCTGGCGCCTTGTTTGGGAGATTTAGCAGCGATTCCTTGAAAAGGAATTACAGATGTGAAATTAGATTCAGGGATTGGAGACGGGACCAGCTGTATTTTGGATATTAGTGTTTTGTCTGTGGCTGTTTTCCTCAGGACTATGGCAGAGTACAACTGAATTATTCATGTCTCTGAGATTGTGTGCAAAGCTTCTTTTAAAGACTTTTATTTTGGAAACTTAAAACATATACAAAAATGGAAAGAATTGCACCATGAATCTGTGGTGGACCTCTGCTTTGGTATTCTAAGTCTCAGGACTGCTGTAACAAACTGCAAAACCTGGGTGGCTTAACAAAAGACATGTATTGTCTCACAGTTCTGGAGGGTAGAAGTTGAAGATGTGGATTCCTCAGGAGGTGCCAAGAAAGAAAGACTCCAGGCCCCTCACCTAACAGATGGTGGGCCCAGCATCCCCAGGCTTGAGATGGCTTCTTCCTGTGTCTTCCTTCTGTTAGTATCTGTGTTCAAATTTCTCCTTTTATTAGCACATGCCATATTGGACTAGGCTCTATCAAATGACATCATCCCTTTCCGTGTGAATGGTACCCTCCAGAGTTGTGTGAGAGTGGGTACTCTCTGCTCTCATTGTGGTTAAAAACTAGTACTCAGCTAAAAAAAACAAAAACAAAACAAACAAACAAACAAACAAAAAACCAAAAAACCGAAACAAAACAAAAACCAAAAACAAACTAGTCTCTTGTATTTCTCTCTTCAGTTCTCTGAAATTTGTCAGTCCTGCAGAGGTCCCAAGCTCTTCTCCCAACCACTGCATCTATAAACCACCCACAAAGGGTTGCTGTTCTGTTTTGTTAGTTTAAAACATCATTTCCCCTCCTTTCTGTTCTCAAGAGTGAATTAAATTATTAATAAATTAAAAAGCCACTCCTCAACACAAACACATATCTAAGAGTCTGACTCTTTAGTTCTTGCTGGCTTGTTTGGTTGATTGGAGTTGGGTTTTTGGTTTTTGATTTTGGGCTGTGTGATTATTAGGCAAACACCATACTACTGATATGTAATCCCAGCCCTCTGTTTTCTTTTGATGAAAATTATACTCAATGTAACCTATAGTGTCTTAGTTGTCACTGGCTTCTAAAAAGCAAACAAGAGAAACAACTTGGGAGAGGATCTTAGGGCTTTGGCCTGTTCCAGAGAATAAACAGAGCTTCTGAAATCAGATCAGGGGCCATTGATGTTATGAGTCTTCTGCGTCCTTTAGCTGTGCTCTTCCATTCTTACTCAGAGGGGAGCCACAAGCTTCCCTGGGTTGCTGTCCTTTTCTGCCCAGGGAAGGACTTGGACCTTGCACCAGCTGCAAAGGGATGCAAGTCACTTGGTAATGATCCCCCAGGCTGGCATCTTTAAAGAAGACCCTGCAGCATCAAGAAACTAAGCAAAATGGCTAGTTGATTTTGAGTCTTTAATTCAGAGCCTAAAAATTTTCATGATTGAGCATAGCTATTAGAGCAAATGGATAAAGATTTATTCTACAAGATGAGTAAAACATCTTAAAAAACTGATTATCATCTATTTTATAAGGCTTACCCTGGAGAAAGATTTTATGACGTGTTGGAGTTTCTATGACATTTAAAAATCCTTCTCAGTTTTAAATTTCTGAATATGCCTTCTTATTGAAAGCCCAATAAAGCAAAAAATAAAAATTTCTCTGTTATACATTTTTCCTCTTTTTCTCCTTTCTTTTAGGTGATTAGTTTTTAACATCAAGACTGAAAAATGTGTTGGGAGAGTTGGGTCTTAAAGATGTTCTCCATTATCTGTTCAGTTAATTATCCCATCAAAATTACAAAAAAAATGCAAATGGTTAGTGTTCAAACACCAGTTGTGGGAGGCTGGAGATATAAATTGGCAGTAAAAAGCACCCTGCTCTAACAGAAGACTGAGCTCTTTTCCTGCATCCACACCGGACAGCTTACAAATCACCTGTAACTCCAGCACCAGGAACTTACCTCTGGCCTCAATGACACCAGCACTCATATGCATGACCTCCTCCCCTAACATAATTAAAGAGTAAAAATATATTTTAAAAACCAAACCAAACCAAAACAACAACAACAACAAAAACCCAAAAAACAAAACCATGCCAACTGTGGAGCTCTGTTTGCAGACTCCAAACAGTTCTCCCAAAGTACAATAAAGTAGCTGTTTGTTTCTTGAAGCCATAAAGTCCTATTATCTCATGCTAGAAAGGATATGATACATAGAAAACTTGAGAGTCTGTGGTGTAGGATGAGTTTTCCTGTCCTAACCTCTTGCTCCCAAATAACTGGCAGCTGCTTCTCAAATAACTGACTTGAGACTTAAAATAAATTATAAGTGCTCAGATAGCTCAGGCTTGTTACTACTAAATGCCTACATTTGAATTAACCCATATTTCTTATCTATGGTTTGTCTTGGTGGCTGGCTGGTACCTCTCTGACTCTGTTCTTCTTCCCATCATTCTCCTAGTTTGGTTGTCCCACCTATAATTCTGCCTGGCTACCAGCCAATCAGTTTTTTATTAAGTCAATCTGAGTGGCAAATCTTCACAGTGTACAAAAGGATTATTTTAGAGCACTGTGGTGAATACTTATCCCTACTAGAATGTGGAGCCAGTTAATGCTAACATCCTTATACTTTTCAAATATCAATGGGGGCCCTGGGGATGAAACTTAGATGTAGAATGCTTGCCTAGCATGAGTGAATCCCTATGTTTGATAGCCTGTATAACAAAAACTGGGTGTGGTGGTGCATGCCTGTAATCCCAACACTGAGGAGGTGGAGGCAGGAAGTTGAGAAGTTCAAGGTCATCTTCAGGTACATAATGAGTTGGTGCCTGGATGGGATACATAAGATCCTACCTAAAAAACTAGCTAACCAACCCCCATCACCAAAACAAATGAGTAAATAAATTATCAGTGGGATAATACAGAATTTACATATACTTATTTCTAATTTCTATAAATGTTTTCTTTTTATATCCATATCTCCCTACAGTGTTCAATGTTATAAAACATGAATTGCAATAAGCCTTTACTGCATATCTACCTACTGTGTGTTAGGTACTATTTAGTTGCTTTTTTTTTTTTTTTTTTTGGCTTGTAAGAATCATATACTTGACATTATATGTGTTTTGTGTGTGTATGTGTATATACAGAGAGCGAATGAACACTGAGGTCACCTGGAAGGTGAGAGTCCTTCTGTCATTGAAAAACACACAGTGTAATAAATAATGGCATCATTAAAAACTGTCATCTTTGCAAAGTACAGTAATTGCTCTGCATATCCCTTGCACATGTCCCTGTGAACCTGCTGGAGTGCGCCACGCTCGAAAATTCTTCTCCTCCTGTCTGCTTCTAGCCCCGTGTCTGTTCATTACTGTCATGTCTGAGTGGATTTTTGATGCACCAGGTGTGTGGTGTCACAGGCCTGATGTCTGTTCTGAATACAGACAAACACTCTCGAGTATTAAAGCAATAGATCTTCCTATGACAATGAGCTGAGTGTAGAAGGCAAAGCTTCTGGGAGAAGCCTTCCGAGCGTGTCTCCACTTGTTCGTGGGCGGGGACAAGACCTGACTAATTAGCTCCAGCCTTTCCAAGCCAAAGAACAGAAATAATTAAAGGAACTGCAGCAACCTGTGCCATGTAGTGCGTGTCACAGGAGGGGTGACATGTCTGCAGATCTGGGTCTGGACCCCAGCTTATGGAAGATACTTCTGGAAACATGGTGAAAATGGCAGAAGACATTTTGCAAGAGAATCCATTGCAGGAAAATGAAAATATTTATAAATAACATATTCTCTCTTCTTTTTTTCTTTTTTGGCATTTCTGGGACTGGAATCCAGAGCCTTGAACATGCTAGATGGGGCCTCTGGTACCAGCTATAGCTAGACTTTCCTTTCTTTTCATCCTCTTTACCTTTTAGTCGTAATGTCATAGAATTTTTTTTCTTAAGTTCTTAGACATATACTAGCAGCGAGGAGTAGGAGAATGCTGTATGTCTGTCTTCTACCTTCAAAAATTACCAATATTATTATGGGAATGTCTCAGTTTGAAGAACTGACTTTTTTTAAAAAAGTATTTGTATGTTGTATTATTGCCTGAACGAAGTTATTTGAGTTTTACAACACATTTCCTACATTTTGCTAACTACATTGTTTAACTAACTGTAAAATCTCATCAAAAGCACCATACGAAGCACTGTAATTTCTTAGATGTCCCCAGCACATGTAAAATCCTGGCCCGGGGGTAGAAATCCCAGAATCTCTCCTGGTCATGACAGTAGAGTCTCTTTGAGTCTTGAATCATTCAAACTAGAACTGTAGAAGTCGTTGACAATGGATGTGAGGAGCAGATGAAGTCCTAAGCACATGTGGATTATTAACATGACCACAATCACATCAAGGATCCCAGGGCCTCAGACCCGTGAGAATGGTACAGCCTAGTCTAAGCAGCTAAAACTAGCATATGTGAAAACTATCAATGCACCTATCTCCTCTTGGATGACTATAACCAGTTACTGCTGTCCTACAGAGAGTAGTTAACACACCTCCTTGTCCAGCTGTGTACATATACCCACCTCCTTGCTCAGCGGTATATAATAAATTCACCGCATTTCCAGCCCACTGGTGCGTCTCCATTAGAGCACATGGTCCACCCCATCCCCAGTTTTCTGTGTGTGTGTGTGTCTGTGGGTCTGTTCTTTCTTCATTCCCTCCCTGTCTCAGTCACATCAAATCAAAGCTGTGCAAATAGAAGCAACTGGACACTCACGAGTCATTCTTTCTGTACATGTTATTTCAGTTTTATTCAGGTAGTACTAAATAGCATCATAAGGCACATTTAAAACTCCTCTAAAGTCAGTTTTTTGGTTTTTTTTTTTTTTTTTTTTTTTTTTTTTGCCAGAGCTGGGGACTGAACCCAGGGCCTTGCGCTTGCTAGGCAAGTGCTCTACCACTGAGCTAAATCCCCAACTCCCAGAATATTTAACAGGCTGTAATGACCCTGAGTTTGTGTTATTTCTTCCATTACACTGTGGGACACAGACAACCTCACATGGGAAAACGCTGAAGGATTCCAACTTGGTGAATCCTAAAGCCTCTTCTAACTCTAAACTTCAGCAGATTGCAGTGTTATGACTAGCAACTCTTTCTCAAGTTGTACTTGGTTTGAAGCAATTCAGCAGTTCCTTTACTAAACTGACTTCAGATACATTCTGCAACTGATAGGGGTCATGTGCTCTTAAGGAGCTTATTACAGCTTCTTTTTGAGGCCGTGGCTCCCAGGCCTGCTTCTCGTGAGAAGTAGTTTTGATTTCTTGCAGACATGATGGGGAGCCATTTTACCACTTGCCTTGGTCTCTCCTTTGACCTCCATGACCGCGAATGAGGTTGGCTACCTACTCAGGTACATTCTTTTCTATTAGTGACCTAGCCACCTCTGTTACCTAGTATTCCCTTGTGTTGCTTGACCTCTTGAAGCCTCAGCATGTAGAAGCTCTTTGGACGGTTCAAATGTTGTCCCACCAACGGGAAGACTGTGAGGATTCTGTGCAGTCTCCTCCACAGTTTATTGTTTATCATTCCTCTTTTGGTTCTGTCGTCTATCAAAATTTATCTGTGTCTAAAAACATTTCATAGTCATATAGCCACCATCTTAGACTGCACAGTAAGTTGCTTTACCATTGAGAAGAGTCGAGGCATTTCATTTAAGGCCTTGCAGATCTCTGCTGCTCTCCAGTCAAGTGTGGAGCATGTAGTTGAAAACTTGTCTAGGAGTAGAGTGGGTTGACTAGAGAAAAGAGGGCACAGAGAATGGCTGCGTTTTAGAGCTAAAAACAATAATGCTCTCTTAAATAATGCATGTGTACTGCGTACCTAATGCAACTTACTGAACAGGTTCTCTCATAGATGCTCAAGGCCCGAGGACAAAGGAGAGTCTTCCAGACATTACCAAAGTGCAGCATGTTAATGTTTTAGTAGTTTCTTCATCAATGAAAGTGGGATAAAGAGCATAAAAGTATGCAGGCAATGTTGTGGGGCCCATAAAAAGAAAAGGAGAAGGCACTTGTCTTCCAGTCAGGAAAAAGCAATCAAACAACACTGCAGTGTTATTTTACCTGCTAATGGAATTGCTTGAATGTGTGTTTGAAGATTTAACAATTCAGTATTTCTGTCAGCGGAAATGAAAATCTGTTCAACCATTCTGGGGAGTGTTAAAATACTACTTTCTTTGACCTAGAAATTTAAAGCCTGGGAAATTATTCTAAAAAAATATTTAGGAATTCATGCAGACACATTCTCTCCCAAATATTCACTGCAGAAGGTTTAATTGTTTCCAAAAGTTTAAAAAGTCTCTAACAGTAGATTTGAGTATATTAATTATAAGGAGCCATATTAAAGAACACCATTAAATGTACCAAGTAACAGCTGGGGACTGCACAAGCAAGCAAATACAAACTACTTCTGGCCATTGCAACATCTATATCCTAGAATTTTCAGTGAACAGAGAGCCTTGTTGAATTTCAAAAGAGAGAATGCATCATATATAGCAGGAGAGAGTACTCACAAAAGCATGGGAAAAGAATATTACAAGGAGTACACTAAATGTTCATAGCAATGGATTTAATTTGGGGAATTGAGTGTTTTTCCCTTTTGTGACTGTCTGTTTTGCAAATTTTAAAATCAGTAACTGCTATGTAAACCTCAAGAGGCATGGGTGCATGCCAGATATAGGGGCCATTCTATTGCACTTAGTCTTGGAAATCCTCATATTGCCTTTGATGTGAATGGGTTGGCAACAGAATCTGTACCAAATGCTGTCTCCCAGAGAGTATGAATGCCTTTCCTGTGGAGGGCTGAGCACAGAAAGGAGACACAAGACGGGTTAGAGCTGAGGAGTAAGATTAAGGACCCAGGTTCACTTCCATCACCATGAAAAAGACGACAGCCCCCGAATCTTGAAAGGGAAAGTTGAGGGGATTTTCAAGACTTGTAAAATTGCAGAGGGCCAACTCCAGGATGCACTGTCTATTTACATGAGAAGGGACCAGTCGACCACAGACAGAAGCACTTCGAAAGCAGACAGCTAAGAAATTAAAACCCTCAGGAAACTGTCAGATGACTCCCTTGTGGACGCTTCAGTGAAGGTGAGGATTTAGGGGTGCAGGTCTAATGTTTCAAAATTCAAGTTATAGAGGAAACATAATAGGACTGCTTTCAAAACACCTCTGAACAATATATGTGTACACACACACACACACACATACACCATCATCACCATTATCATCATCATCATCCTCATCCTCATCCTCATCATTAAAGTGAACTATGCAGAAAAAGTGTACATAATGATATTTGAGGTCACTCCATCTGAGGATATTCTGTTTTCAAGATTGGCAGTACACAGGTTGACAAAGGGTAGATTCACCTCAGAAGGGAAGAATGGTAGTACAAAATACACAGACTACAGGCTCCCTCAAGTGAGCCGGTGACCCACAGCTCATCTAAGGTCCTCAGGCAGTACTTGGGATTGGCTCCCCACCACCTACTCACAACAAAAAGCCTCTTGTATATCAAAGCAAAAAAGAGGTTCAGGTCTACCTGACCACAGCTATTCACAATTGAATGTGTTTAAACTGGTCCCCATTCCCCAGTTTTCTCAAATAGAAGATGTTGAAGAAAGGCATCCTCCAGCGTGGCAAGAAGAAGCCAGAGAGAAAATACTGAGCTTGATTGGGGAGGACAGTGGTGCTAATAAAAGAAAGGCTCCAGCATGCCCCAAATTCACCTCAGTTGCTGAAGGACTTGGGGGTGGGAATACTAAGGAGAGGGGGAGTAGTAGTGATTGAGAGGAGAGGCTACTGGCAACCTAAATTGATCTGAATTGACTGTTTTGGTTTTATCAGGCAATTATATTACCTCATGATCCTTTTCAGTCTCAACCACTGAAAGCCCTTTGTCCTTTCCTAATTAGGTCACCAATTAAATTATGACATTTATGAGAAAACTGAATATAATATGCTTGTGTCCTGTACTTGCAGGTTCTGGTGAATGCTTTTGTACACCCACAACCTGAGGTGTCTGTACTTCCAAGAAGAAACCAACTATGATCTCTTAGTCTCTCATTACTTTTTATTTTATTTTTTGGAATTTATTCTGAAGTTGATTTTTTTTTTGAGACAATCAATTAGTTACTTTTTTCCATTGCCCATGACAAAGTACCTGGTAAGAATAACTAGAAGAAAGGGCAGTTTCTCTGACTGACAGCTTGAGGGTACCAGGCAGTTTCTCTGACTGACAGCTTGAGGCGACCCTCCATCATGACAGAGAAGGTATGATAACAGAGCAGGAGACAGCTGCTCACATGGTGTTCGCACTCAGGATGGATGCTGGTGTTCAGGTCTCCTCTTATTATTCAGTGCAGGACCCCGGCCCATGGATTGGTGTTGGCCTCATTCACAGACAGTCTTTGCTTTTTAGTTGCACTTTTCTCGGAATACCCCAATAGACCCACCCAGAAGTGTTTCCATGGCAATTCTAAACCTAGTTTAGTTTGACAATGACTAACCATTGTAGAACGATTCTCACTATAAAACAGCACAGCTTCCAAGTTGTGATTCTCCTGCCTCAGTCTCCCAAGTTCCTAGCATTACAAGTGTGTGCCACTATGCCAGGAATTAGTAATTTTTTATTATTTGAACCCAGACTAGGCAGCCAGTGAGCCAGAGATTCTATTTAGCAATATAATATTTTAAAAATTATTTTTAGATTTATTTTATTTTGTGTGTATGAGTATTTTGCTTGATGTACCATGTGCATGTCTGGTACCCTTGGAGGTCTGAAGAAGGTGTTGTATCCCCTGGAATTACCAATGGTTGTGAGCCAACATGTGGATGCTGGGAACCAAACCTGGGTCCTCTGCAAGAGCAACAAGTGCTCTTAACTGCTGAGCCACCTCTCCAGCCCCCATAGAGATTTGTAAAGTCTCCTATGCTGCTTCCAGGAGTTTGTTACTTACACACACACACACACATACACACACACACACACACACACACATACACACACACACACACATTTGTGAAAGGGCTATTTGATGGAAAGTATTTTGTATAAGACTTTGTACTGGAAAAGTTAGAGCAACTTTATTTCAGAAAGGGAGAAATTTAGAACAAGCCAATTTATGCTTATTGGAAGGTTCTGGAAGCCCTATTCTGGTCAGGACCTCTGCTTTCCATGGATGGGTTTAAAAGTGCTGTCTTAACACTTCCTCTAATGTGCAGTGCGGTCTGAGTATGCAAGTATTTTGTCAGCTTTTAAGAAGAGCTGGGAAGTTAACTTCGATAAGAAGTCTCATTTTATTGATACACAAAATTGTAGTTTGAAATTGAAAGCATATTCGAATCGTGATCTGAAATGATGGTGAGTTCAATGTTTTTTATGAATTAATTATGGGAAAGCACTGACAGTGCATTTGGAAGTGCACTTAGATGGTAAAGCTGGCAGTATCCGTTGCATCTGATTGTCACTGTTTTGTCTGTGTGAGGCTTGGGCGTTAACAGTAAGTCTTTGTCTCCAAGATTCCTTAGTGCTTGCTGTAGGGAACATTTCCTCGCCAGAGCTGTTCATTGCTGACTTTACAAGATCCTGTTTAGGAAAGGCATGTACTTGTCAGTTACTGAATATGTTGGACCCTCCTAACCTCAGGACCTTTGTGTATGTTCTTCCCATGGCCTGTGATAACTTCAGGCTCCACATCTTTACTGTAACATTAGATTTTTCAAAGAAACTCACTGTCACATCCTCTTAACCTCCATGGTGTTCTCATTTCTCATTATCTGGTTCATCAGCTCAAATACACTCTGTTCAATGTACCATGGTGTTATTGGATTTTCTTTTACTTTTTTTGTGTGTGTGGGGGGCGCCACCCAGCTACCAAATAAATCACACGAGGAGGCTTATTATTACTTATGAATGCCCAGCCTTAGCTTGGCTTGTTTCTTGCCAGCTTTTCTTAACCTAGATTAACCCTTTTGCCTCTGGACTTTCATCTTTCTCTACTTCTGTATATCTTACTTCCACTCTTACTCTGTGGATGGCTGTGTAGCTGTGTAGCTGGTCTCTGATGTCCTCCTCTCCTTGTTCTCTTCCTCTTTCTTCTCCCAGATTTCTCTTATCTTCTCTGCCTGCCAGCCCCACCTATGTCTCTCTCCTGCCTTGCTATTGGCTGTTCAGCTCTTTATTAGACCCTCAGGTGTTTTAGACAGGCAAAGTAACACAGCTTCACAGAGTTCAACAAATGCAACATGAACAAAAGTAACACATCCTAAAAGAATATTCTACAACACCATTGTTTTTGCAGCTCCTCTCCATTTGACTGGAGGGTGGCAGAGGGAGAAAGTATTGGACCTTAGGCACTACGCCATTAGCTGGGCTGGCAGATGTGTGATGTGTTACTTACTCTCGTTGTTGCTATGACAGAATACCCGACAATAGCAAGCCAAGGAAGGGTCTATTTTATTCAGTTTAAGATAAAGTCCTTCTCAGTGGAGGGATCCCACAGGCAGGAGCTTGAGGCCTAGCTGGCCACCCCAAGTCAGACAGCAGAGAGAGATGGATGCTGGAGCTCAGGTCATTCAGTCTTTATTCGGTCCAGGACCTCCAGACCATGAAACGGTGCAGCCCTCAAACCAATCTATTAATAACAGAAACTCCCAATCAGACCTGTCCAGGGGCTTGTCTCCCAGGTGGTTCTAGATTCTGTCAAGCTGACTGCCATATTAGCCATCTTATGGATGGATGGCAATGGAAGAGATCACGACCATGATATACTGTGACACGGGGCAAAAAGAGTAGCCAGAGAGAGATGAGAGAGCGTGAAAGAAAGGCGTATGACACCATGGGGAGCCCTCGAGTTTCACACCAGGGTCTGCCATGGATCTTGTCTCCAAGAGAATATGGCATTTGTCTCTTTAAATGAAGAAGAAATAGACGATGGTTATGGTAGAAGATTCCTGTCTTGTGAGCACTGGTCGGGTATATGTTGAAGTCACAATCCTCATTTATTTAGCTCCTTTCTTTCCTAAAGTAATAATTGGGGTTGTATCTAGAAATGCATCAACACAGAGATACTGCTATGCCCTGCACATCTTCTTTCATGTAAGTTGAAGATTGAACACAGAGCTATGTTGGGAATGACGAAGCGTAGACAAGGGAGCAGGTAAGTCAGTTCTGTCGATGTTACCAATGTTTGCAGCATCACTGAATTCGGTGTGCACATTTAGCCCCTTCTCTCCTCCCTCGGTGCCATGTACACTCAAGTGGGCACAGAGTCATTAAGGCATTATGAAGTAGTTAGATGTGGCAGGGAGTCAGCTCTCACGATGCCAGGCTGAAGATTCTGGAAACAAACTTGGCCCCATCACACACTCCTCTGACCTGTAAAAAATATTGTTGATCTTTCTACTGCCTGTCTCACAAGATATGGGAGAAGTGAGGTAATGTCTCCTCAGACCTTTGAGCTTCTCGGAAGAGCAGCATTTACAGGAATGTGATATCTTAATACATCTGCTCATGTTGTAATGGGCTGGAATTCTATTTCCCTAAATTTACTTAGGTGCTTCTAGAATATTTGTTGTCTTGACTTTGAAATCTAGACCTGAGCTAAACCCCTCAGAGGATGTTCAGTTCAGTGAGCCAGGTGTACCTTTACAAGGTTAGAAGCTGGAAAAGGGGGATGGGGCGAGAGAGCTAGACTAGGCGGTCATGGAAAGGGAGCTTGTAACCATCTTCAGAGTCTTTATCACACTTTAAGTATGTTGATTTCTTTAATAAATATCAAAGAAATTGAAACTGTGAGTCTGTTTTAATTTAGCAGTATCACGTACCGAGGAAGGCTTATGTAAAATCTCTCTGCCGCTTTTCCCTGTGATGGACTCTACCCAACCTCCTTTCTTCATCTTTTATTGATTCATAAAATCGTATGTGTACAGATACACAAAAGTAGAAGAGAAACTGTCTGGGGAAACAAAGGAGACTAATGGGAAGGGAAAGGACATAAAAAGTGGGAGAGTGGTTGTGGGGATAAATATACTCAAAGCGCATCCACACTTTCATGAACATGGTCTTATGTAATATAGTAAAATAATGCATTTTTTTTTTTTTTACTTCATCTTGGTGCTTGGGTCAAATCCTCATTGTTTAATAATTTGTTTCTGACTCTGATGCCTCCAGTTCTACACAAATAATTATATTAAACATAGAGGTTAGGCAGTGGTAGCACATGCCTTTAATCCTAGCATTTGGGAGGCAGAGATCCATCTGGATCTTTGTGAGTTCAAGGCCACACTGGAAACAGAGTCAAGCATGTTGGCATACACCTTTAATCCCAGGACTTGAGATCTCATGTCTTGCTTGGGAAAGATACATGCCTTTAATCCCAGAAAGTGATGGCAGGAAGCAGAAAGGTACATAAGGTGTGAGGACCAGGAACTAGAGGCTTTTAAGCTTTTAGCAGCAGTTCAGCTGAGATCCATTCAAATGAGGACCCAGAGGCTTTCAGTTTGAGGAAACAGGATTGGCTGAGAAGTTGGCAAGGTGAGGTTAGCTGTGGCTTGTTCTGCTTCTCTGACTCTTCAGAATTCACCCCAATAGCTGGCACTGAGTTTTTTTTAAATTAATAAGATGTCTCACAAATCTTAAAAGGTCTTATTAGTAAAAACAAACCTGGAGCCAGGTATTGAGGTGAACGCTGAAAGATCAGAGAAACAGAACAAACCACATCCAACCTTACCTTGCCAACTTCTCAGCTGATCTTGTTTCCTCAGACTGAAAGCCTCTGAATCCTCTTCCAAATGGATCTCAGTGGTACTGCTGCTAAAAAGCCTAAAAGTTTAAAAGCTTCAAATTCCTGGTCCTCACAACTTAGTATATCTTTCTGCTTTTTGCTATAACTTCCTGGGATTAAAGGTGTGTATCTTTCCTAAGCAAGACATGAGATTGCAAGTCCTGGGATTAAAGGTGTGTGCCACCATGCCTGGCTTCTTTGTCTATCTAGTGGCTGTTCTGTTCTTTGACCCCAGATAAGTTTATTGGGGTGCACAATATATTAACCACAATAAGACCATTTAAGAATTGTCAAGTTTATTCACAAGATACCTGCTAGGTTATTGAGTGTATTTTAATTTTGTTTTTCATGTTCATGAAGGAATCATAAGTGTTTGCTGTTGAGCAGTCATGACTAGTCCTGCTGTTTGGAGCAATTTTACAGTATGTGGGTGTCTAGTCAGTCTTAAACAGGGAGATGAAAATAAGTGATGAGAATCGAGATAAGGAAACACAGCTACTGCTGCTGCCTTCCTGGAAAGACGCTGTTGACAGTCAGCATGGTGGAGCATGCTGTGATCCCAGCATCGGGATGCAGGAAGATCGGAGGTTCTGCTCTCAGCAACAGAGTGTGGCTGAAGCCAGCCTGCGTTACATGAGGCCCTTTCTCAAAAGAAAGAAAGGGAAAGATACAAATTTATTTTATAATTTTGTGTGTGTGTGTGTGTGTGTGTGTGTGTGTGTGTGTGTCAGGCAATTTGCTATGGTGTTTTCTAGTACTTAGTTTTTGAATGTTTCAAAGAAATGTCAGGCTTCTTTAAAAGAATTTAAATAACTATTGAGTAAACCTCAAAAACCGAAAAACATACAAACAAACAAACAAAAAGTACACTAGAGAGGTGAATGTGCACATTTTTAAAGAAGCAATGGATACAAATTTGAGTTTTAGACCAATGATGTAAATTACAGCTCCCTTTCTGAATGAGAAAAAATGTTTCATTAGCTAAAAAATAGAACAATATGGGGAGAATATCTTCCACATCCAAGACAGAATGTGAAAAAACGAAGCCTTTCCAGATAGAATGTTTGACTACATGGTGTGGGAGGGATGGGAGAAAAGGTTACATTGTTTCCTGAACTAAGAAACACATCTTACATCGGGAGACAATCATAGCCCTCCTGGGAGCTGACAGTCACAGCAAAATGGCCTCTTACTAAGAAAATGGTGCCTCGGAAATAAAGTTCAAAGGAAGTTCATTTGTAGGTAGTCTTATATTTTTGGGGTGTGTGTGTGTGAGTGTGTGTGTGTGTGTGTGTGTGTGTGCATTGCACCTGTGTGTGATACATGTGTGTTTATATGTGCAGATGCACCTCCCTGAGTGGGTGGAAGCCCCATAGGTAGCCTTAAGAAAGGTAGATTATTTTCTTCTTGGCCATGTTAAACATAATACACAGTTTTAATATAATTTTATAGTAAATTTGTTATTTTCTGCCATTGTATATGAATATAGACAAGCACACTTTAAGAAATTGAAAATTTTCCACTTTATATTGGTTGAAAGTAAGTAAAAGTGTAATTTTTCTTTTTATTGGTTGCAGGATCGAAGTAAACGATTGGAGAAGGTCCATGCAGTTATTGGACCTAAGTCATGTGACCTGGATTCTCTCATTTCTGCCTTCACATATGCGTATTTTCTGGACAAGGTGAGGGGAAACGGACTATATCCTCTGTGTCTGAACTGTGTATCTTTTAAGAATAAATATAGGGAAATGAAGCCACTAACTTGGTTCTTCATGTTCGGGTATGTTGTTGCAGAGACTGAATATTAAAATCTAGTAAGCAACAGGCATTTACTGAGTACCTCCTGGGTGTTAAACCTTGTTCTGCTTATGTCTTGCTGGTTTCTTCTCAAAACCATTTCAGACAACATATTAAAACACGTTTGCAGTAGCTGATTGTATTTAATGAGAATTTAGAGGAGTAATAAAAAGCAGGACTCAGGACCCCTTTCTTTCCTTTGTCATGTACTATGTGACTGTGCCTTTGGGGATAGAAAGATGTGTGGAATAACTCATGAACAGCATATGAAGCACAGAACTCTGGCCGGGGACTCAGAAACAGGGCATGGTGTGTCCAATCCAGGTTCTGGAAGTCTCAGTTGTTGCCTTTATCCCTGCTGCTAATGTCCTTTGAGGGTGAAGCTTCTTACTCTGTAAAACACAGACTCACCCACAGGACTGGAAAGGCCTTTTTAACAAATCATGTTCAAACTTCCCATATATAAACCCCAACAGCCCACAATAATGAGCTTCATTGCCTGAAAACCTTCAAATGTATGTTCCGAATGTTTGGGTACTAGTTCCAGAAGGCTCGTGGAATTTTTAATTTTCCAGAGTCTGGTTTATTTTATTTCAACTTTGTTTGGATCTGGATCCCCTGATACTATGCATAGCTGATCTGGAGTGATTTAAATTCACATGAAACCCAGTCTTCCAGAATGAGCTGTGGGTGGCAAGCACTGCTTTAGGGCAGCTGAGGAAAATGATGGGTAAAGTATTCTCATCTCTACATGTGGGCTCTACATCAAATTTATCTTACAAGTTGTTGAAGTTTGCAAGGAAGAGTAATTGGCAGGAGAAGATGAATGTGTCTGAGCTGAGATGTGTGTATTAAGCAATCCTTGTTATTCTCGGCTGCTCATCCAGAGAACACTTGACTGAGCTGGATTGACTCTAAGGCTACCAGCGCTATGCAGTTTAAAGAAAGTATATAATAGTAATAACATCACCAACTATAGTTATAGTGTCATCAGTGCGGATATGTCCTGCAAAAAAAGAGGTAGGGAAATTGTGAGTAATAAAAGATAGATGATCAATGGGTAGACAGATCAATGAACAGAGACTTATATAGACTCTCCTTTCCTTTTTGGAGACTTTTAACTAAGGATAGAAACAAATATGGCATTGCTAAAGGATCATGTATTAGGGATTTTGTTGTTTCCCTGTGTCTTGGTTGGGTTTTTGTTTGTTTGTTGCTTGGTTGGTTTTGTCAGCTTGATACAAGCTACAGTTATCTGGGAAGAGTAATATCCATTGAGAAAATGCCTCTCTTCAGATTGCCTGTAAGCAAGGCTATAGGGGATTTTCCTGTTTAGTGATTGATGTGGGAAGGCCCAGCCCACAGGGCAGAGCAGTGCTGCAGCTGAACAGGCGATCCTGAGTTCTGTAAGAAAGCAGGCTGAGCAAGCCAGTAAGCAGCACTCCTCCAGGGCTTCTGCATCAGTTCCTGCCCTGAATTGGGGTGATGGACTGCAAGCTGTAAGATGAAATAAACCCTCTCCCCCCAAGTTGCTCTCTGTTACTGTGTGTTATCACCGTGATAGGAAACCTAACTAAGATACCCTGCCTTTGTCTTCATGGGTAGGTCTGCCTGCCCTTTGTGGGCTGTGCTTCTGTGGAGTTTTCCTGTGAACCGTATTCAGTCTCTCATGGCTCTGTGGCTTTGCATGCATCCTTCACACTCTGGAGAGTAGAACAGAGACCAAACCCCATTCTACAGAAACAGAAAGTGAAGGCTCAGAATGGAGAAGAGCTTTTTCCAATTCATAGAGCAGGAGCTGGGGCTACTGTCTAGTTTTCTGGTCCCACCTCCAGAAAAAGTCCTGCTTGGACAGCTTGAGACATACACTCTGACTCATGTACTGATTCTCCTCTACTGCATTTGCAGGAGTTAGACACAATTGTCAATTAATTAAGAAGAATTCCGTGCTATACATAAATCACTAATGATTATTATGCGACTGTGATTCTGTATTAGCATTACAGTGGAAAGAAAACCCACTTTGGTGGAGATGCTTTTGTGTTTTGTGTACAATAGCAGCGTCTGGTTCATTTATTTAATTCAGTGAATATTTATTAAATGTCTGCTACTGCCTGATTGTTTTATGTCTTGGAACACACAGCAGAACAAAACAATCCTGCCTTTTTAATGTTAGAGGGGAGACAAACACTGGGATGTTGAGCTGTGTAATAAGCACGTGCTGGTGACAGAGCTGTGGTGACTTGAGAATTAGGGCTACTTGCTTATTCAGAAATGAACATCACCAAACCCATGTTCTTCCAGTGGCAGTGAGATTCTCATCGCTATCCCCGTAAAGTAATTTTAAAAATACTTTACTTTAAAATTCTTATAGAAAAAGAAATTTATTGCTAATCTGAAATTCTCTTCCCCCTCCTCCCCATCTGGTCACCACAAATTTTTTTTTATATAAGAGTTTTATGAACATAAGTATGTGATATATATATATAGGAGTTCAGTAGAGATCACAACCTGTTAGTATGTGTGCTAAACCTGACTCCCAAGTGAATAACATTTTTAAAATGTCACAATTGGACTGGAGAGATGGCTCAGCAGTTAAGAGCACTGGCTGCTCTTCCAGAGGACCCAGGTTCAATTTCCAGCACCCACATGGCAGCTCACAACTGTCTAACTCCAGTTCCAGTGGATCCAGCATCCTCACAGACATACATGCAGGCAAAACACCAATGCACATAAAATAAAGTAAATTTTTTAAATGTCACAACCACACATCACAAACCATTCTTTAACATATAGTTTTCCAGATGACCTTGAGAAAATAGAAGATTTAACTATAGTAGACTTGGACTGCTGACTGGACCCAGGTTGCAAGTATTTCATTTCGATGGGGACAGACCTACCTTCTTCTGTCACCTCAGTCTGTCCCAATTATCAATTTTTCTGCCAATTCCATAAGGACATGCATTTGCTACCCATGGTGAGGAGACTCTGTGTGTGTGCATGTATAATGTATATGTCTGCATATTTTCATACAATTTTTTTTTAATTGTGGAGGGTTTGAAGTAAAGCCTACAAGTTTCTAGTAAGGTTACCTGTGAAATTTCAGGTAAAGAAAAAATAAAAGAGGTCGGAAAGCATCATGGCTGGGCTGGTGAAATGGTTCAGCAGGCACACTTACTTGCTGCCAGATCTGACCACCTGTCTGCTTTCCCAGGACCCCTGTGGTGGGAGGCGACAACTGACTCTCTGACCTCCACATGTGTGCTGTGGCATATGCGCACACAGAGAGAAGTCAATACTGTAATAATAATTTAGGAATACAACACCAGGGCCCATTTACTAGTGGAAAGTGCTCTGTAACTGGGCTCGGGGAGATTTGTTTTGAATGTCACATGGTTTAGTTGTGGCCAAAAGATTTATTCTGTCTTTAGCAATTAGCTTCAAGCTGGAGGAAAACTGCTATTTCCAGTGGTTGAATTAACTTCTCTTTTGGTAGGTCAGTCCACCTGGGGTCCTCTGCTTGCCAGTGCTGAATATCCCAAGAACTGAATTCAACTACTTCACAGAGACAAGGTTTATTTTAGAAGAGCTGAATATCTCTGAATCATTCCACATATTCCGAGATGAAATTAACCTGCATCAGCTGAATGATGAAGGAAAGCTGTCCATAACGCTTGTGGGCAGCCACGTCCTGGGGAGGTAAGACCCACTGTGAGGCTCTGTGCATTGTCCTGAGTGAAGGTTTCCCGGTCAGCTGTCACTGTTATTTGTTGGGTCCCGCCCAACCTGTCAAACAGCCCTGAATAGGGAAGTGAGGATTGAGCTCACTAGGAAACCAGCTAGGAAAAACAGAGATAGAAAAGAAAAGAAAGAGACACAGAATAGGTTCCGGAGGGCTCTGAGTCAATACTACGGCAGCCCGGAGTTTATTTCTCACAGCCTTTTTATACCCAATGCAGTGGGTAGGGAAAGACCACCCTCTCACAAAGACATCATGGTTCAAGGAACAAACAAGTGTAAACATCTCGTCTCCTTAATTCTCAAGGTATCTGGTAAGCACCCCTTTGGCTATGCATCCTGTTATCCAGTCTTAAAGAGAAAAGACAAACTTGAACTCTCTGACCTTGAGTCAAGATGGAATCAAGCCACAAATTGGAGTCATTGTGGGCTCCCACAGTTATAATTTTCTCCTTATTATTGTTTAAAAAGCCAAAAAAAGAACTTCGTAGGAAAATGAGTAATGTTTTTCTTTAATGATAAAATTTGGCCTGTGTCAGTTCTCCATTTTTACTTTTTTTGATTTTTGAGATTGCAAATATAGAATCCTCTTGTAAATTTTACCAAAATAGTATTTCCTTACAGTGTCCCAAGAACCTCAAATATTGATGTTGAAAATAAGTAACAAAATTTGAAACCAGATAAAGCAGAAAGGTTCTAAAGAAATCTCATAGAGAAAAGGGGGAAACTGGGAAATGGGCCAATTGGTCACTGGTTTCCCATTTATATGGCAAAAGGACAGGCTTTTGACAGCCCTTGTATTTCAGTTGCCTCACGACATAGACAGGAAATGTAGAGCCCAGTGCCACAGACGGCTTTGCCCAGGGTGCCATGTGCAGTCAGTGCAGAGCTGGGATGAGAGCTTGGCTCACCTGCCTGCTAGCTGGGGCAAGGATCTGAGATAAAGGGAGAGGTAGTAAGACAGAGTCCTACCTACAGGGTATTACAGAGGTGCCTCTGTGATCCACTCTCTACTGCTAGTGAGTGAAGGGACATCTGCTTGAAGTGCTCATTCTTTACAGCTTGCCCATTTGCCTATTGATGACCATCACTAACTTTGACCTTAGAATACTTGAAATAAGTCCTTCCAATTTAATACTTTTTACATGTAACCATTTTCAGGAATGTACTTACATATGAATTAAAGTATGCTGAAGCAGCATCAGTTATACAGGTGGTTTTGAAGTGTTTGGGAAACAGTCTGTGGGCTACTTTCATCCCTATGCTGTTGGTGGCAAATGAAATTCTTTTGAATAGTATTTATCAATCATCTATTGGCAAGTGGCTGGTAGTTTTGACTGACTCCAGTTATCAGATGTATTTACCAGCTTTCTAGCACTATAATGAAGTACCTGGCACAAGCTACAGAGGAAGTAAGAAGAGATTTATCTTTCTCATGGCTTTGGAGAGTCAACTCTCAGATCAAGTCACCAGAGGGGGCTGTGGTGATGTTGGTATATTATCAGCAAGAAGAACAAAACAGTCACACCTTGAACCAGGGAAGAAACTAAAAACTAGAATCACCCAACACCCTGTGAGGGCATGTGTAGCCAGAGTTCTCCTGTGTTCCACCCAGTCCACAGCTGCTCACACCAAAGTAAACACACAGGCTTATATTAATTATAACTGCATGATTATGACTCAAGCTTCTTGCTAGCTAGCTTTTATATCTTAGATTAGCCCATAACTATTAATCTGTATCTCGCCACATGGTCCGTGGCTTTACCTGCGTCCCATTACATCCTTGGGCAGCTGGCTGGCGTCCCTCTCGGCCTTCTTCCTGTCTCTCTCTTTGATTTCCCTCCTGTCTCTAAGCTGCCTTGCTATAGGCCAAACCACTTTATTTATCAACCAATCAGAGCAACACATATTCATGGCTTACAGAAAGACATTCTCCCACCAGGCATGTCTCTGGTGATCTAAGGATTACTTCCGGGGCTCACTTCTTAAAGCCCTCAGCACCGTCCAGTGTCTCCACCATGGGCACTGTCTTGTACACATGAACCTTCGGAGGAAATTCGGTCCCCAAACAACAGACAGCCTGGGTGTGCCTAGTTATTACACACTTGGCTAAAGTTATGTCTAACTTTCTCAGGACAACTCAGGCAACACACATAACTAAAGAGAACACAACACAAGACTTGGGGAAGAATTTTGTCACCACTTAAAAAGGAAAACATTAGGCTTGACATTGAGACTGAGGTTATAAGCTCTGGGCTTGTAGTTGTTTATGAAAAGGAATATTCCACAAAAATAGAGAGCTAACTCCTTTCTCCATTACTTATTTGTTTTGAATAGTCAGAAACAGTGTAGTTTTATCTGCATCTGCCTGCTTTTAAGAAAGTCCACCTCTCTCACATATATGAAGTAAGTGATGGGTGGAGGATGGCCCCGTGACAGAACATTTACCTAGCATGCAAAGGCCCTGAGATTGATCTTCAGCACTCCAAAAATAAAAAAGTACAAACTTTAATTAATTAGTTAATTAACAGTCTGAGTTTAAAAAACGTTGGGTCAAATTATCAGGGGCATAGTGGTATTTTTTCTGAACTTCAGTGACTGTACTGAGCAGGTACTGGAGAGGTTGTCAGCTAAAATCCACCTGCTCCAGTCCCTGGTCACTTAACCATGAACATATTCCTTAGCCCCATTGTGCCTCAGTTTCCCCACTTATGTAAGGATGATCTTACTAGAACCCATCTAATAGGGTCTGAACATAGCTACAGTTTCTGGTCATAAATAGTAGCTACTGTGGAGGTATGAAAATACTTGAGGAATCCTGGGGGCAGTACTGAGTGGAAATGACATATGAAGAGACACAGAATAAGGTCCTGTTCTCTCCTCTGCAGTGAGTTTGTGTGTGTGTGTGTGTGTGTGTGTGTGTGTGTGTGTGTGTGTGTTTGTGTGTGTATGTATGTGTGTGATTGTATGTATATGTGTGAGTGTATGTGTATGTATGTGTGTGTAAGAGAGTGTGTGTGATTGTGTACATGTGTGATTGTGTGTATATGTGTGTATATGTCAGTGTGTGTGTGTGTGTGTGTGTGTGTGTGTGTGTGTGTGTGTGTACACCAGTGCCCATGCAAAGGGGTGCAAACTTACACAGGGCAGAGATCCATGTCAGAAATCTTCCTACCCACCTTACCTTTTGAGGGAAGGCCAATCAGTGAACCCGGTGCTCACTGGTTGGCTAGACTGGCTGACCAGGAAGCCTCACTTGCTCCCCACCCCGACCCCCTTGTGGTGCTGGAGTGACCATAGCAAGGGGCACGTTAGGCTTTTACATGGGTTGTGGAGAATCTCAGGTCCTTATGCTTGCTCTGCAGGCATCTTAGCCAACTCTCCAGGTCCTATTCTTCACAGTCATGAGAATTTATGTTTTAGGCCAATTAGGGGAAATTATTATTCATGTGGGAGTAAAGACTGAATCATCCTCCAAAGTGGGAAAACATGCCTTATCTCTTTCTCTTCCTCTCTGTTTATTTTACAGTGAAGACAGAACTTTGGAGGCCGCAGTTGTCAGAGTTATTAACCCTGGAGAGCAGAGTGATGGTGAACTGGGGATCCCGGAGTCTTCCTCCGCACTGGTACTGAAGGAACTCCTGCGAGAAGCCCCTGAGCTCATCACCCAGCAGCTGGCACATCTTCTCAGAGGTGAGGCCGGCACTGCCGGAGTAAAGCCGGGAGGCTTAATAGGCTGGTTCTGGACCTGCTCATGCAGAAAGAGTGTGATCCATTCTTGGGTTAACAGTCCCTTTAAAGACCCAGGGAAGCTCCATCAGAGAGGCAGGTAGTAAAGAGTTTGTTAAAGAGTAGCATTATGTTGAATATTAAAAATGTGCATTTAGAAATGGGCACAAGGGCCTGTGCTGTCTCACTAGACAAGAATGTTAAATGGGGCTGCTGCATCCTGGTTGGAGAGAGCCCCTCCTCCGGCTGTTAATAGCTTCCAAAGGAGATTCTGGTCTGTGACAGTGTGAGTGTGGAGCAGAATTCCCTGTTCCTCTGGCCTTGGAGTATCCCCCAATACTTATGCATGCTTGGCTTATATAATCCTTCCTGCAAGGCAAAATATTCACCTTTTGTTTCGATATGATGCAGGGTCTCCCGCCTTGATCTTTCAGTTTTTAACGTGGGTCACTGCTGCCTAGTACTATCACAATCAACCCTCCATGTCTCTCCTCACAGTCCATGGTCTCCACCTCATGAACTCAACCAGCCTTGAGCTGAAAATATTCACTTTAAACTGTTTGTATCAACCACAGCAAAGGCATCTTTCATTGTTATTCTCCAAAAACTTCAGAATAACAATTTACGTTGTTTCCCCTCTGTACTAAGTAAGGCAAGGGGCTATACTAAGTGTTATAAGTATACTAAGTATTGTAAGTGATATTTAGTATTGTAAGGTATATGAAATATATCTGAGGATTTGACAGGATGCAGACAAATACTGCATCATCTTACACATGGGTCTTAGACACCTACAAATTTTGTTATCCACGTGAATCCTGGATTCAGCTTCCTACAGATGCTGGGGGATTACCATATGCTACTATTCGCTGGAGCCCACTGCTTTTGACAAATGGTTTTCACCTTAAAAAGTGCCCATCAGCTTTGGCACCACAAAATGAGCATTCCGATTCTTTTGCATATGAGACATGCAAAAATATTTTTGTTTTTGCATAAAGCTTTCTTTTCTTTCTGCAATTCACTTTAGACCCACTGGGCACAAATCATCCTCAAAATGTTTACTACAGGAGAGTCAGTCAGGAGACAGTCCGAAGGGACAGAAACTGGGGAGGCTGAGGACAGGCTGGCTCAATGCTTCCTAGGACTTTCCTTTTTCTGCCTCATTCTCTACCACAATCTAGGGGGGAAAGTCCATGAGTTATACCATTCCTCTAAAAGTCTCAGCACTAATGGCCCCAGGAAACTGGTCATAAATATTGTATTGACAATGGATGTCTGTAACAATGCTGTCATTGAAATGGTACCTTCCACTAACCTAAGAAATTGTCATCATTTTTCTTTGTGTAAGGCAGACAAAAAATAAGGAATCTCAGTTCAGGGAAAGTTGTCCAGCAATTCAAACATGTTGTTCAGGTAAGCACTAGAGAGCATGTTGTTTATGTATCTTAGAAACTGAGCAGTTTGTAATTTTAAAAGTCCAGGGCACATTATTTAGTGGGAAGACATAGTCAACACACAACTCACCATCATGGGGTTTACAAACAGTAAAATAACATGAAACTGTAATATATCAGTACAGTGATGTAGCTTGCTTACACTGCTGCTACTGTTAATGATGATGACTATGATGATGGTGATGATGATGGTGGTGGTAGTGATGATGATGGTGATAGTGTTCAGATTTGGAGAACTAAAAGGGACTACTTGTCTCTTCTAGTTGTCCCTTCAGAATGTTGAGTAGAAACCTGTGGTCATGGTGTGTGTGTGTGCTGTCTGTGTGCATGTATGCGGAGATGAGGTGGAACATTTCTGAAGAAAGAAGGAAGTAAAGGATGGTGAACCAGATAGCCTACCTTTGAAGAGGTGCTTCAGATGTTCAGGGTCTGTCTTCAGAGTTTTACAACTTTACTCATATTTTAGAGCAATAGATGAATTTTGTAAAGCTCTCAAATCTTTAGTTATGTAAGAAGGAAGTTGAGTCAAGGTTTGCTCTGTTCACTGAAGTCAAACTTAGATTTTAGAGTTCTCCAATCATATGTAGGATCAAGTGTAAAGGACATGTTTTCTGTCTTCCTCTAAGCCATGTTAGCATCCTTTAATTCTCAACAGGAACTGTAATCTTTCCAAACAGTCTTGTCAGCAGCTGTGAAGTTACTTTGAGGTGAACTTGACACATTTCTTTTAGACATGTTATCTATGCATTCTTCTACATCTTAAAAATTAAAATAAATTAAATACAAAATTCTTCTGCCAACATTTGGCCGTGAGAAGTTATAGATGTCACAAGACTAGATACTTGTGGCTGAGACTTAGAACAGACTTAGAAGATTGTAATAGACATAGAGAATATACTATAATAAACCTTGTACCAAATTTCTGAATTTATGGTGCGTTGACGACTATATCAATTTGATTGTCTTTTGCTCCTCACACCTATATCGTGTCACACTGAGTTGTACCTGTGTAGTGACAGGTGGATTTCAGGTATGCAAAGAAACTGTCCCTTCACTCTCTAGGAAGTGCTTCTCACCCTATGGGGGTGAGAATGGGGTGGGGTGGTAAACTAGTTTTCAATCTGTACCTTCATGTGGAAAAGATGGGGACACATTTTTATTTTTAGATAAGTTCTTATATAGCCCAGGCTGGCCTAGAACTCATGGCAATCACCTGCCTCAGTCTCCTGAGTGCTGTGATTATAGGCATGCACCCTTATACCCAATGGCCAAGCGTTCTAGGCTTGCCTTTTAGCTCCTTTCCTCTTCTCTGCTCTATGAATTGAGATGCCTGGAATTTTGTCCTGGACATATTTGGATCTTCACACCATCTTTAAGTGATCCCTTTTATTTCCAAGATTTAAAGTATTATATGCGTGCTGTGACTGCCTGGATCTCTAACATCAAACTCTTATTAGTATTCCTGACCCTGTCTAGTGCTCTTGTGACATCTTCACAAGTCTGTGCCGGTTATACAGGACTTCAGCACTGCCCTCAGGAAACACTCTTGAACTTCTACACCGAGTCTGATGAGTTTCCCTGCTCAATTTCAGAGCTCTGCTGGCCACTCACTTGCTTAAGCCACAGTCTAGCAGTTGCTTTGGGTTCTTTCTTTTTCACACCTTCCACATTGACCCATCAGCAAGCTTCCCAGATAGATGTACATCTAGGTCATAACTGGATTTTATCCATATTACAACATGATCACTGGTGGAGACCCAATCTAAGCCAGCAGCCCATCTGCTAGATGATGGTGGCCATGGCTGCCTGGCTTTGTTCTATTTCCCATGCAAAATCAGTTACCTTTAAAAGGTGTAAGGAAAACCATAACATTTCCCTGGTCACAACTCATCATATTCAGAATACAGACCCTCCACGCTTGTGAACAGCAAGGCCTTTCCTCAGCCCCTTCAAGCATCTATCTTCTTATGAGACCTGCACCACCACCCTCAACTCTTGCAGTTTTGGTTTGTTTGTTTGTAGATATTCCCAACTTTACTCATTCAGGGGGACTCACACTCAGCTCTCCCAGTGGAATGCTTGTTCCTCTCTGTCTAGCACTTTTTTCTACCTGTCCCTGCATTCTTCTCTATTTGCTCCCTCCAGAATGTCAGCTTCATGAAAAGAGAGGCCATGTGTGCTGTGTCCACTACCCTTCCTGCTGCCCCTGGTGCCTCCACTCTACCTGGCACATAGGAAAACTCTGTGGGATAAACTTTTCAAAAGTGGATTTGAGTGGGTGGGGATGTGGGAAGGACCTGGGAGGGGTTGGGGTGAACTATAATCAACATATTTTTAATGAAAAAAAATATATTTTCAATAAAGGTGTTTTTGGTTTTTTTTTTTTTTTTTTGGTTTTTCAAGACAGGGTTTCTCTGTGTAGCTTTGTGCCTTTCCTGGAACTCGCTTTGTAGACCAGGCTAGCTTTGAACTCGCAGAGATCTGCCTATCTCTGCCTCCCGAGTGCTGGGATTAAAGGCATGTGCCACCGCTGCCTGGCTCAATAAAGATTTTGATAATTTTTCAAAAAATAATATTTGTATGCTCTCTATTTTTATGGGTTCATTGATTGTGTCAGTGTCTGATACTGAAATGGCCTGCTGTTGTGCCCATCCCTCTAATATTCTTAATGTCTAGAATATGGACAGCATTTCTTCCACTGACACCCCTTTCCTTATTGTCTATTTCACTTAACTTGTAGACATGCTAGCAGGATTTATTTCATTATCTGGCAGTGACTGACTAGCTTTTGTTTTCATCAGTTGTCATTATTTGTATAATTTTTAAGATTATATAATTTTAACCCCTTTGAAGCATAGTACATCTAAAGAAAAGAATACCAAAGATGTCCATAAGAATGTAAATATGCATCATCAGGAAGGACGTATCCTTTGATATTCACCCCGGTAAAGAGGCAGAGTGTGAAGACATTGCCTCCTTTGCATTCCTGCAGCTCACGCCCACCTGAAGGTAGCAAGCATTCTGAATTCATGACTTACTTCTTGGCCTTTCTTTATATTTTAGCCAGCCCTGTGTATGTACCCCAGATTGCTACTCATGGGTTTCGTGTGGTGGCATGCTTTACATAAATGGACCCAGACAGCGTCCATTCTAAACAGTGTGTGCTTTTGTAGGCCAGTTATCTATGAATCGTGCAATCCTTCTTGCACAGAATATTTGAAGTCACTTACCAAAAAGCAAATAATACAATAAAACACTACAAGAATCAGGATGGAGAGAAAGAACAGTTGAAGAAAGAATAAGATCAGGATATCACAGAAAACATGGGGGTGTGGCAACAGTATCCCCTTTCAAACTTTGGATGTGAGCTTCTTGAAGCAAATGAAGAAAGAGATGTGATTCCTGGTGAACTTCACGTTGTTATAGAGACAGTTACTCTGTATAGATATCTAGCTCTGTTTTCCAGAGAACCTGTCTGAGTTCCTTTGTTTTTTTACAAGGAACAAACCAACTTTAAAGGTTGGCTTTTCTTTTCCATCAGTCCTTTCAAAAAGATACCTGACTCTGCTCTCACTGTCCCCAACTCCTCTCTATCTGCTGATGCCCCTTTTACACACACACACACACACACACACACACACACACACACACACATACACACACACACTACATATTCAGACTCAATCATATCTGATCTTCCTGGTTGTAAAACTTACTACTGTAACGAGCCATCAAACTGTTTGCAAAATACTATACTATGTCATTCAAATATTGATGCAGAACCTGATTGCTATAGGTGTCGTTAAGTGGTCATTCACATACCTGTCATGCTGTCATTGTGGACAAGTTCTCCTTGTGTCTCTCTACTTTCCTTGCCATATAGCTTTTTGGCCCTGAGGACAGTTAGGGATATGTGCTAACGAGTAAATCATGGCAAAAGCAGTGTTTCAAGGTTGGTGGAGTGTTTAGTCATCTTGAGATAATTTGAATTTAATTTCTCTTTGTTTAAAATAGCTATCACTGTTTATTTACTAGGCAAATTAGAACACCTCAGTTCATCCTTCTAATGCGTCCGTCAGTCTGGTCATCTCTGGTGCCCAGCATCCTTGTCTTCCATTTGCTTCTTTGCAGTGTTTTTGGACAGCACATATCTCCTGTGTCAGGTACTTCACACAGATGAAGTCATTTTCCAGACAGCCTGAATGCAAAATGGAGGCTGTCAAAGCAATTCTTATTGATTTGGTCCTTCCTCATGTTTGGTACCCCCATGCAATACTCAGCTCAGTAAAGGTGCCACTGAAGAGCTGGAGAAGGGGAAGAAGCCTCCCTGCCTTTGACATCAGCCTAAGTGGGTCCGGAGGTTGCTGGCTTTTCTTAACCCCAGCCATGCAAATCTCAGCGCTGTTCATCTGCCTGTCTTCCCGGTGTTAGCATTTAGTCTCTGTCTTCCCGGTGTTAGCATTTTGTCTCTGTCTTCCCGGTGTTAGCATTTAGTCTCTGTCTTCCTGGTGCTAGCATTTAGTGTCTTGGTCCACAAGCTTACTCCCTGCCCATCATGGGATCTTTTGCATAAGCTTCTTTCTCAGGCACTTGGCCTTCAGCTCTGGGGAGATTTTTCATTCTCCTTCTGAGATGTGCTGCAGCAGGAGCCTGCTTTTCTTCCTGTCTGCACCCTCAGTAGCTGCAGACAGAGAGGAGATTGCAGCTCCTTAAACGTGAATTTTTCAGAGCCGCTGTATCTTGTCTTAATTTGAAACAGTAAATTCAAGGCACAATTGTTAACATCTAATTCTTCCAGAAAGGCATATATTTACAAAGAGTGACTTTTGAGTTGTTTGTGTAAGGAATGGCCTGTAAAGGAAGACATAGCTCTCATGCTGGTGAAATCCCCGACCTTGGTTCTTGGAGGTGTGGACATCTTTTGGCTTCTCCCTTCCCATCTGTCTTTGTGCTGTGTGGTTCTCTTTTCTTTCTTTTCCCTTTTTAAAAAAATCTCCTTTTCCTATTTCTATCCCCCTAATTATCTGGAGGATTCCTTTATTATTTTCAAACATGGCCAATGTGAACATATCTAATAGTCACTTTTTGTGGCCTAAAGTTTACCTTTGGTCATGTTCTGAATTTGTGCCAAACGTGGTTGCAAACCCATCAGACTGCTCAACCTCTGCTGTTTTATTTCCTCAGAGATGTATTCTAAGAGAGGCTGCCAACTCTGAGATCCATTAAATTGCTGAATCATCATATTAAGAGAGGTGTGTGTGTGTGTGTGTGTTTCCAGGAACCATCTGGCAGTGAGCTTTCAGCCACTGATTTCCAAGCATGCTTTCATCAAGTCCACACTCTATCCAAATGGCCCTTCATGTTTGTCTGCAAAAGGCCTTGACAGCAGCCATAAGTTGAAGACTAAAGCAAACAGGAGCTCTCGTTCTTAGCCGGGAACAAAGTGGGAAGGCATGCCCAGGTCCTCAGAAGTCAGCTCTCTGTTCCACTGGCAATCCCAGCTGACCTTTAATAAAGACTCGTTGTTTGCTATTTTGGTAGACTGGATTAACAGCTTCAAAATGATCCCTTTTAAGGAGGTCAAATGGGAAAGGAACCAGAGCCAAGGTGGGTTTTTTTCCTTCCTCTCTTGCCCAAAGGGTGAATCATCCACCTCCAAATGGTTATGACATCAAGGCAATTGTTGCCTGGAGTGCTTCGGAAGAGGCTAGGGATAGAAACAGAACTTCTCATTTCTCCTAGAAAATCAAAGTAACTATTCAATCTCTGTGTTACTTTTTCAGCCACACAGGTAGCCTTTCTCTTAAATTCAGACGTTCTAAATTTGCAAGGATTATAAACAAATAATGTGCTTATTTTTGTGCCTTTTTAGACAAAAGTGGCAATTACAGCATATTTCTTTTCCTTCTCTACCCACCTCTGTTATTAATTCTTTAATATTTTTCTTTCAGTACCAAAAAAACATCAATCTGAGTAAACAGAAAAGAAATCTAAGCCCCTCACCCCACCCCTTTTTTTCTGCTAGGAATTCATCATGTAGACAACTCCAATCTCCCATGCTGACTGTTTCCCAGTTTCTGGTGCTGTAGAGTGTGTGCAGTGTTAGCATGCTGCAGTTGCTTAGGGAGTGTGCAGTATTAGCAGGCTGCAGTTGCTTAGGAAGTGTGCAGTATTAGCAGGCTGCAGTTGCTTAGGGAGTGTGCAGTATTAACAGGCTGCAATTGCTTAGGGAGTGTGCAGTATTAGCAGGCTGCAGTTGCTTAGAGAGTGTGCAGTATTATCAGGCTGCAATTGCTTAAGAAGTGTGCAGTATTAGCATGCTGCAATTGCTATTAGCAATTCTTTGAACAAAGGATGTTATGGTTGATTTTTCTCTACAGAAATAAAACATTTGTTATATTTTATTATAATTGCTTTCTTTGTCGCTTACTATTAATTCTATCTCCTCCTTATTAGCCTGTGAATAACTGGAATACTTTGGGGTATAGGTTTGTGGATTGTTTTTGTCCTCAGAATTTGCTAGAAGTTAAGTCAACACTCATTTGGAACCAGGTTCTAATGTACTCACAGGTGTCTTTGGCTACTGTGTATCTTGATACTGATACTTAGCAAAATTAATGTGTTTCTGGGCATTCAGAACAGAGGTAGTGAAATGTCACATTAAATTCTATGCTTTCAGTATGAAATGTATTTTATACACTTATCCACCATCAAAAAAAAAAACAAAATTAAAGACAGAATTAGAACTAAAATAAAAATTAGCCCCAGATCCCCTCTATAATACCTATACTAACTGTATAGAAATTTGTGGAGTTGTTCAGACTTTGGGTCTGGTTAATTTTGGTGTGAGGTGTTTTTATTTATTTGCACATCTTTAAATAATAATGTTTTTTAAAATAACATAAATACGTTTCTAATGTGAAGTGGAAAGTCTCCAGAGTCCTAGGATGAAGCTCATTTGTAACCTTTATCATCCACTAAAGACAGCTCAGGGTGTGGCGTGCATCTGCCTGAACAGGATTTCTGGTCCTTCTTAGGCACTCATGTCCCTGCTACTGCCAAGTCAGACTGAATCCGCCAGACTGAATCAGTCTCTTCCAGTGAGCCGTGCTCTGGGATTCTGCTTACTGCAGTATCTTTTAGACTCTCTTCTCTGTGTTTTAAAACCAAGACTCTCAGCCACATGATGAATACACAGTTGTCTATAACAAATATTAAAGTGCCCTTTATTTTTTTTCTATCTGCCCGTCTATGTGGAGGCTTCCTTTATGTTCTTCCATCAAGATAGCACTCTGCACTATGGTGAGCATAGAAACAGATGCAAAAATCCAACTGGCTTCTAATAGCCAAATACCAGAGGGGTCTGCAAATATGCAAAAATGCTACCTTACCTTTATAGAATTTGAAAAAAAAAACTTTTTTAACTCTTAAAGTACTTGGATAAAGACATGCCATTACACATTTATCATCATTGTTTATTATGATGATTAGTCACCACTCTGTAGCGCTTGTTTGAACAGTTATTTACAAATGAATGAAGTGTACAAACCATGTAGAATACTTAACAATGCTGAAGTATATGCTTCAGTATTATCAAGGTGATAAGTTTTATTATTGTACTAGAACCTTATGCAGTTTACCCAAATTAAAAGTTAATAAAGAAATCCTCAAGTCAAAGCAAAGTGGAGTTTTGATTTGACCAAGTCAAGCACATATTTGTGAAAGATATTTCTAAGCATTTTATGCTTGGATGCCATTACATTTTAAAAATCTGGCTTTTAATTTTTTGTGATTGTTTATATAAATGTAGTTTTGTGTTATTGACCTTAGATGCAGCAAATTCCTAAATTCACTTACTATTCTCATTTCATTGGTAGATTCTTTGAGGCTTTTGCAGACACCTTGTAAGAAGAAAGGTGGTTTTAGATCTTCCATCTTCCCCTCCCCCCCCCCTGGTCTTTTCCCTTTCTCTCGCCTCCCCATCTTCTTTCTCTCCCCTTTTTTCTTCCCGTTCCCCTTTCCTCATTCTTTTCTTTCTTCCCCTCCCCTCACCTCTACCCCTTTCTTCTTAACCCTTCTGCCACTCGTCACTATTGAAATGTGTTTGACTGCATCTCCTTTAAATTCTCTAAGATGCCGCTCATGCTGACCACATGTCTATAGCACCATGATGTTCTGGCATTTGGTTTTGCCTCTGTCTGAAAGCATTGTCTTTTGCTGTCTTGTTTATTTCAGAGTAGGATTTCTTGTGACACGTTTCCATCTTTTCGCTAGAAATGTTTTTATTCAGCCATGTTTTCACTGAATGTAAGACTCTAGGACAGCGATGACTTATGTCTGCATTTTGAAGACACGACTCCACCCTCTTCTGACGTCCATCCTTTTAACTGAGAAGCCAGGTTCTGTTTCGCTGCAGATTTTTTGTTGGGAATGTATTTTCTCTCCCACTGATTTACTCTTTTTCTGTGTAATTTTTAGCAGTTTTACTGCCTACAGATGTTTTACTTTATGTTAATTCTGATGTGGGTTTGTAGTTTTTCTTAGATGTTGGAATTCCCTCTCTCCCTTTCCTAGTGGGAGTTGTCATGCACATATTAAAACCGCCCGTGTTCTTAGGTCCTTAGACCTTTCTCTGTGACTTGGCCACTTTTTCTCTTCATGCTTCAGTGCAGATATTTTCTTCTGACTTGGTTTTCAGTTCCCCATCACATCTGATCTTCAGTGGAGAACATTTTGGGGTTCTTAAAAGCAGCCACTAAAAACAGAGTTTTGCATTTTCATTGACTGGCTGTAGAGTCTAATTCTCCAGCTAGTTACACTTTATTCCCCCTGGCTCTGGCTCCGTTCATCTTCTCAGGAGTTTTCCTCTCCATACATTCCCTCCATACATACACTTGGTTTAGGTCCCTTACATCTAGTAGCTTTTGAGTGACAGCTGAACATTAGCTACAGACAGCATCGAGCTGGTGAGGGGATGCTGAGTTCTTTTTCTCTGGAACAGACTTCCTTTCACACCTTGGAGGAGCTGGAAGAGTGGAGAGACTGGATCGCTCTGTTTAAACTGACTCTAAACATGGAAAACGTTCCGTTTTTGTTTCATGCTTCTCCGTGGCAGCAGATGGCAAATCTTTCCCAAAGAGGGCCAGCAAGCAGATATTTCAGGTTCTGTTGAAACACTGGTCTGCCCTCATATATATAACAATATATACGCCTATAAACAATATATAAATTAACAGAGCTGGCTGTGTCCCCATAAACTTTGTTTACAATATCAAGCAGCTAGCTAGGTTACTAGCTCTTCAGGCCTCGCACTCAAAACCCAGATGACTAAGAGTCCTTCTCCTTGAGGCTTTCTTCAAGGCTTTGTGGCACTATTGGTAGGTTTCCAGGCTTCTCTGTCCAGTGGCTACAACTTCTGAATTAGCAACTGCTTAGATAGAAAAGCAGCCAGGAACTCTGGGTCTCTGCTTCGTACTTACACCATCCTTGTTCCCAAGTTGCTGCGGGGGCCTCTGATACATTCACAATTTATGTCATTTCTGGGCATAGAACTTTGTTCTTGTTCAACTGGTCTACCAGATCCGGAAGCTGGTGAACATCTTTTGTGAAATTTGGATTTGTGTCTGCCTTAAAAACAAATGGGAAAATCATTTTTGTCTTTTAGATTTTTATGTCTAAAATCTACTCAAAAATCTCTTTGGTCACTCTCCACTTTTATCTGATCGTTTCTACTAAATTTGTCCCATTTTTTTCATGGTAAGATGATGTTTGTAAACACACAAACAGAGAACAAAACCAGCTGTGCTTCCTGCTTTCCTTTTCTGTTTTTTTCTCCATATGTAGGTAGCCAGAGTACGAAGTCTGGCTTATAAAAATACAAAATGTAAATGAGAGCATTACTCCTCCTATTTAGAACTCTGTAGCCATCCCCCATTGTTCTTAGGACACAAACACCGACGGTAAGGTAGTTTTTTATTACCTGCCTCTAACTCTTTGGCCTAATTTTTTTTTTAACATTTCCTACTAAAACCAGAGTAACAAATTAGTAGAAAAACCTCAGCCTGAAGTTGAGAGCCAGCCTGTGAGACCATATACTTTGATAACTGTAAATTACTTCAAAGCTGTGTATGATACTTGAAAGGCTAGGAACAGCCTTAGGTTAGCCAGGCTGTCAGACAGTATTGCTGTGCACCATGGGGTTGTACAATCATCCAGTTATGAAAAGAAGTAAATTAGTATATAAAATCAGTAGCATGGCAAGTTGGAAGAATATTCTCTGATCCCTTAAAGGGGATAGAATTGACAAAATTTCTGAATAGTTTGCCATTCATTTCTGTTTTGAAGTAGTTTAAAAACCAAGGCTGCAATCTGTGTTTGTGTGGAGGTGTGTTGTTCTCTCTTCCCAAACTCTGTGCCCTGGAGAGTAGGGACCAGTCCGGCCTCAGCCGGTACCTGCCCCATGAGGATGCTGATTTTCATTGTTCATGTCTTGGCTGATGGAGAGAGAGAGCTCAAGAGCCTTTGTACCCATGCCTTTCAGGCAGCATCCTGTTCAAGTGGATGACCATGGATCCTGAACTCCCAGAGAAGCAGGAGGACATTCTCTCCATCCTGGAAGAACAGTTTCCCAACCTGCCTCCAAGAGATGACATCATCAGCGTGCTGCAGGAGACCCAGCTCAGTGCTCAGGGTGAGTGAAGGTCCTAGCTCTGTCACTGCTTCCAGGAGGTGTGGCTTGCCTGTGGAGGATTATCAGGGAGTCAATCTGAGTGTGCCTGCACTCTTCCCTCTTTCTCCATGCTTCTAGAGGGCTTTCTGGGTTTGTGCCGTCAGTCTGGAAGTGAGCATCTTATGTTGGAACTCTTTGTCCAGGCTTCTGCCTGGGTATTTAGCTAGTCCATGGGCTAGTGCATTTGGTGTCTACACCCATTGAATAAGCTCTGTTTTGAGAACATTGCTGGAGCAATGTCAAACACAGTTGGGTTTCATCATTCTGATTTCATTTAGAATAAGTGGAGAGAAGATGGCTAAGCCAATGAAATTGTTCTCTAAGTCTAGGCCTCCTTGGGAGAATGGATTATCCTAATCCACCATTGTTAATAATAAACAGCCATGTTTCAGTCAGAGCTTAATCTGCACGAGGTTCTGACAGTCTAACTTTGCGAGATGACCTTCCTGAATCCTCATGACACCCCACTCTGCAGATGAGAACACTGAACCACAGACAGGCTTCCTTGCTCTCCCAGCATCCAATACACATAGCTGTGGCAAGTGAGCTGGGCAGGATCTAAACTCAGAAGGCCCTCCTTTAGGGAGAAAATACTAAATTACAAAATTTTCCCCCTTACTTTGGAGTTCCCTAGGGGCAAAGTGGTTTATCTGAGGAGTCTTTCAAGTGTGTGCTTTATTCAGCAAGTAAGCCCTGTAGGAAACCAGAGCTCACTAGGGAACACTGGGAAAGAATTAAATCTGTACCTTAGGGTGGTCCCCTGTAGAGTACAGTGATGGATGGGTGCAGGCCACCCTGGCCCTAAGGCCTGGTGGTTAACTTTTTGGAATTTTGTGAGTTGGCTAATACTGGGTTAAAACTTTGAAATTAGCCATAGTTGGTGTTTTAATACCACAGAAACAGACAGAGTACTATAAACTAGATTTAGTTGTTAAATCAGCAGACCACTGAAATAGTTGAGTGCTCCCTAGTCCAGTGGAGAGTGAATCCTCCAAAGTAGGCCGTATTGGCCAGCAAAGATCTCAGATGGCCAGTGGAGTGTGATGCTGGCCAAAATGAGATAAAAAGAGGTTAGGGATATTGGTGGGGCCTTGTCAGCATCTGCCACATACACAGTTTCCTGTGCATGGGTGTGGGTGCATGCCTATGCACAGGTGCACAGTGGTGTCTGTCTTCATTCATTCCCTGACCCACCCCAAGCTGCTGTTGTTACAGTGTACTCTAGAAATCAAAACAAGCCACACTTCACTCTGAGTCAGATGAGATTGTCGAGTAGCCCTCTGTTTCCTCATGTTGCTATGATGGACAGTGTGTTCCATACTGGCAGGGTGGGCAGTACACTATCTTCATAAACATCCAGAAAGAATGCCTATGCCTTACATGGCTTTATAGTGTATCTTTCAATAGAGAAAGCCAGTTCAACATTAAGACATACCTGTTCTTGCCTGTGATAGAAATACTTGGGTCGCCTGCTACATACAGCTCCGGAGTTCTCAGCACTATTGCCACTTTAGATTATTCCTGCCATCAAGTGAGGAATTCGGTAATACCTACTGCCAGAGACTCTTACAGGGGTGGCCAGCTCAGTTAAGATAGTTTTCATGTGAGTGGCACTATGCAATGTGCCTTATTTGCCTTGAACTCTCTATATAGACCAGACTGGTCTCAAACCCCTAGAGATCTGCCTGCCTGTGCCTCCCAAGTGCTGGATTTAGAGATGTTCAACACCACACCTGGCTCAATTATGGAAGTTTTATGAGCTACATTTATAAAGTACAATTTACGTAAGATTATACTGGCAGTTGTACAATTATAGAGGGTCACTTAAATTTGGACCTTTGGGGCTATTACTTGGCTAGTTTGTATGGTAAGACTGCCCACACCTTCCCTACCAGACCTGTTCTGGGCCTCTGGAGGCTGACACCCAGGTGTGTCCTGTTCCAGGCTCCCTTGTCTCTGTCGGTCACTGGGAAGAACAGTGAGGGCAGGAAGGAGGAAGAACACGAAGGCTGCACATGCCTTTCCTGCTCCATTCTTGCTGTTTGTCAGGCTCTGGAGACTCCTTTCTCTAGTCCTGGCTCCCTAGTCTTGCCTTTGTTCTTGGCCGGTCTCTGGCCACTGTCTTTCATTTTCTCCTTTATCCCACCACCCCTCTGTAAGTGCCCTGCTATTAAGAACCTCTGTTTGCACCATGAGGGGTACATTCTGTTTCCCGCCTGCATCTTACTTGATATAGATGCTGCCACAAACGTGATTTTTGACTTAGTGTGTGTTCATTACAGGTAAAAGTGATATTACAAAATGTGGAGCTTAGTAGAATAAATTCTATACATGTATTTTTTAAATGGATCCCAAGTATAGTTTGTTTTTTCCCTCTTGTTATCCACAGGTTTAAGTATTGAACAAACAATGTTGAAAGACCTAAAGGAGCTTTCAGATGGCGAAATAAAGGTGGCCGTCAGCACTGTGAACATGACCCTGGAGGTAAGGGTAGGGTGCTTTTCCAGCCAAAAGAGATTGCACACAGTTGCTGTCTGAACACTGGGAGTACAATGTCCTGCCATGTGAGGCAGTCCTGTGTGAGAGGGTTTGCTCTGAGTGTCTGACTGGCCAGGAGGTTATTGTTGCCGTGGAAACACTGTGTAGGCCAGTGAAAACCCTTCACATGTGTCTGTGTTTAGTAGTGATTGTAACATACATGATTAAGTTCGCTTGCATGTTTTCTTTGTGCAAACAAGTTGTGGTTTAGCCTTTGTAAGCTGTTTGGTCACATGCCATTTTGATAATCAGCTATGACTACTCCAGTATGAAGAAGGAGCCTCCACCCTCCAGTATGGTTAATGAATGACTTGGAATGTCTTTATGTCTTTCCTTGGTAAATTACCTTTTGTCTACTTTGGGGGTTCTCAATGACTTGTGTGTTAATCTTAATTAACCCAACTAATGGGAGTTATATTTTATAGAGGTGCATCTGTGCCTTTATGGAAATATATGTGTATATATATTTTACTGTTGTTTTTCCTCAGTCAGGCTACCTACCCATCTTTGCTTGGAGGCACAGAGTTCAGAAGTGTGTGGAGACAAAATTTGCTAGATAGGAATGTCTTTAGAGTGGTATATTGCTGTTTGTGTCTGCCTTGTGATAATGCTGACTGTCTCAGTGTGTCTATTTCTTGGGAATGGCTGGAATACATATTGGTGTCCACACTTTAGAAAAACCAAGAGCAAACTAGGTCTCTTGCTCTGTGACCTCTCTGTGAATTCACCCCATTGAATCAGCTTTACAGTTCAGCTCATAGACGCACATGAGCAGCAGGGGCTAGCTATGGTCAGTACCAGTAGCTAACACTTCCGAGCTTCTCAATATGTAGCTTGGTAGATCAATGCAACAGTTTCCATGGACTTTCAGATTGATAAATGCTCCATCTAATTAGTTGTGGGTGTGAACCAATACAAGAAATGTGTGTAATTTGGGACGTAGTAACTAGATAATCACCTTCAATTAGAAATCTGCCTCGTGTCTAGAAACTCAAGTAAAACATGGATCTTGCAAGGGTCAGTAGCTCTGAGAATCATTTCTACTGGTTCAAGCCTTAGGGTTTTCTTTATCTCCCCCTCCCTTGTCCCCCTTCATTTAATGGCATCTTATTAGGTTTTAAATGGCTTGTTTGGAATTCCTTTCTAAATTAACATAGAACATCTTGTAATTGCTCAGGGAACTGTCTGTAGTTAGTAAGTTATTTTAAGGCTATGAATATCATAGACTTACTATAGTTTGAATGTACCTTCATCTATATTACAGCAGTATATAAACAACTTTGTCAAACATGTTAAACTACAAATGTTTATCAAGCAGAACCAGAGATAGAATGATTGTATAATCTTGACAGTAATTTCCATGGAGGTCCAGTAATTAATCAGGCAGTTAAGTATAATTCTGGAATCCCTGTGTGATTTTTCTGGGAGGAGAGAGGCACTTACATATATGGACAGGTACAGCTGAAGCTCTCACCAGCTGAGAGTGAGCTGGGATGCTATTAACACCATGTCTGTATTTACATCAGAGTGAGGATATTAAAGAGAGCTGGGGAATGAGCAAGGACTCCTTCCTAACATGCTGCCGCTTACCTGGGGGAGAAAATGCTCACTAATGCAGTGTGTCAGTTGAAACCCCACACACAGTTAAAGGCAGAATTTAGTTTCCCCGCTAAGGCATCCCGAGACAGGGCTGTTTTCCTAACCCTATTTTGGAGGTGATTGGGGTCAGCATTCCTTCCTGATTCTCAGCCACCTCACTTAAAAACAAAAACCAGAACCCCTCAACATTAGTGTGTTTTAGAATAGCTGTTCAGTGCTTCTCTACATCTGGGTTTGTTCTCAAGGAGGCTCTTCGTTGTTCCCACAGCTTTCTAAATCAGGCTTGTTCTCCCAAGAAGGGTCCCATTGGGTTGACACTTCTTCATGGCCCCCAGAAACTCTCTACTTCTTACCACACCTCTGAGCTCTTATGCAAAGCACATTCTATAACCGACCAAGTGAGACTTCAATGTGTACTATGAATTCCAGGCAGTGTGCACTGGCTTAGTATATTTAGATGGTATTTTTATCTAATTGGGGGTGCTATTTTGACATGCCTTCAACTTTTGGGCAGTTGCGGGCACGTAGTACGTGCTTAGTAAGTACAGATATTCATTTGTGATTTGTTTGATATCTGATTGTTATTTTTTTCTGAATTGATTTACTATTTCACTGCTGAGGACCGAACCCAGGGCCTTGGGCTTCCTAGTTAAATTCTCTACCACTGCCTAGTTCTCGGGGGTTTTCTCTGTTTTTCTTTTCTTTTCCTTTCCTTTATTTCCTTCCTTCTTTTTTTTTTTTTTTTGGATATAGTATCTCCCTGTGTAGCTCAGGGTGGCCTTAATTCACTTTCTTTGCCCCCTTTGAACCAGTTTCTTTCAATTATGACCGAAAGCTAACATCAGACAGATTCTCTTTTTAAATGGCCTACATGTTCATATTCAGGGACATTACCACTTAATTCAGCAGCCTAAATACTGAGTGAGTAGTTTTCCAAACTAGTCAGCTGTTAAATCAGAAGAGGGAAATGGGATGCTCTGTAACATATCAAGGAAAAGGGAAAAGCACTCCACACATATGATGGTCCTTTACATTACTCTAAGTCCACCATTGTATATGACCTGGCCTTTGTTTGTCCAATGGACCAATTATTTTGTTGGATGTAAATATTTAGAAATCCAAGAAGCTTTTCTCCTTGTAAAGTGGGCTGTAGAGAGAGCCACATGCATGGGAGGTAGAAACCACTGATGCTGACAGACAGAGAGATTCGGGTGTTCTACACGATAAGGAAAAAGCTTGCAGATCCCCATTTGTCATTTTTGATGTATATTTCTCACAAGTGATAACTGTAATCTAAAATATGTTAATATTAGTTGTGGGAAGAACTACTATAAAAATCACAAGGTTATAAATGAATGTGATTTTGAGGTGTAAGAAGTAAAACCCTACCTGAAGCTGGGCAGCAGCAGCGCAAGAGGCCTCCACAGACAAAGCTGTTGGAAACAAAGGCATTCAGTCCCTTCCCATTTCCTCCAGGGCATTTGAGTCTGATTGCAGAATGCGCCTCACAAGGAATGTGCCTCAGGGAGTGATATCCAGCTCCTTGACTGACGATTGTTGAACTGATCCTTTGGGCCTTTTCATTGGTTACTGACTTGCCCACCGGATGAAAATGTACAGATACTAAAGCATGTGGTCAATTGGAAACAAAATTACCTTTATTCATTTGCTAGCAGAACCATTAATGATTCTGTTTACTGGGTTCATTACACCCCAGTAAAGCAGTACATTAAGATGCCTATATTTTTCCATTCTAATAATAAGCTATTGAGGTGGGTCATGGTAGCACCTTTGTCAACACCCCTTAAGCATCTCCCTGAAAAGAGGGGTAGCCCATTAGCATCTCAGCTTTGTGAGGACAAAGGTCAGGCGCTGGGGTGGGGGTTGCTTTTTATCAGTTGCACTGAGATTTATTCACACTCAGACAGACACATGCTGTAAGCAGTTGCTAGGGCTGATGTAACGGTTCTGTAAAGTCCACAGGCTACATGGTTCAAAAGACACTGATTATCTGATGGTTCTGGAAGCTCAAGGCCTCAGATCAAGATGCTTGCAGGATTAGTACCTGCTGAAGGTTGGGAGAATGAATGGCATTCCTTGCCTCGAAGAAGCATCATCAAGACCCCTGGCTTTATCTTTATGTCATCTGCCCATAGTGTGGGGCTCTGTGTCCTGACTCTCCCTGTTCCAGCTTTCAAGACATAAGTCCCAATGGATCAGACCCCACCTGACAACCTCGTTTAACTTACATCTCTAACAGTCCCGTTTCCAAATAAAGCCACATTCCAAGTGTTTCCAGTTAGGATTTTGACATAAAGGTTTCAGAGGGACATTCACTGTGATGAGATCTCCGAGAAAGCCCAGCTAATAAAATTACAGTAGGATTGTCTGTGTGAACATGGACCTGTTGCTGCCACATGCAAATCAGTTTGCTGTAAATGAGAAGCACTGGCGATCACAATTCCTACAATTTAATCCACATTTACAGCTAGTGTTCTGGATCATTGTTCTACAGAGTTGGGAGCTGGGGGAGTCTTCCTGACCAGAGCCCTACTATTTGAAACCTCAGGGGTGGGGGTGGGGGTGAGGGTGGAGCTCCAGGGCTGCATTCTCCTGGAGTGACTCAGGGCACTGACTCATCCTGTCCTGCACAGAGATCACTGCCCACAAGGTGCCCTGGAACACAGCAGAGGGGAAAAACACCAGCACTTTCTCTTGGCAGCCACAGACAGCACAGACCAGAAGAAACACCATGAGCTTTGCTCCAAGAGAATATTTATTCTGATCTGTGAATGTAAATGCCCATGATAACCAGTGATTGAAGACTGAGCAAGCCAGTCTGAAATCTGCACCTCCTTAGACACCAATGATGGCGTCTCATTGTTTGAGCACAGATACAGATACTTTTTTTTAAGTCAAGATAAAAGACATGCTTTATTTTGTAATAAAATACATAGTTTCTTTTAGGGAAACATTTTTTAACTAGCATATTCTTCAAAATGTTAATAATATACTGAAGTGTTTTTGAAGAAAAAATGACTTTTCAAAGCCTGGATAAGCCCTTCCAGGTGCTGCTGAATGAAAAAAATAAATAAATAAAAAGGAAAGGAAGGGACATGACTGCTCCTAGGGATAGTGGAGGAGAAAGTTTATTATAGATAAAAGGGAGAGCATAGTCAGAGGCAGGGATATCTGGAAGAGTCTAAAGTGGAAATGGCCAGACTGAGCTGGGCCATGTGGGAGAGAGAGAGGAGAAGGGAGAAAAGAGAGAGGGAAAGCAGGTGCAGCAGCTGGGAGGCCAAAGGTCCAAAAGGGAAGCGGTTGGTAACCAAAATGTCCGGATTATATAGGAAAGAGCCTTTGGGGGAAGGACAGCTCAGCTCCTGTGCTGGAGAGTTCAGGGTAGAGGGTAGAGTGTGCTAGCCATACCCTGTAACAGATAGGGACTGAGGGAAGCTGGGAGGACCTAGGGGCCAGGACTGCTTTGACATATTAAATAGGCACCTCAGCTGTTTGCCCCAGGTTTGAAACTTAACGCCTATCATGCTATCATTTGTAGAAGTTATTATTTTGAGTGGTGTGTTTCTAGGGATCAAACCCAGGGCCTCCCATATGTCAGGCATAGGCTCTCCTGCTAAGCCACATCCCCAGCACTTCCAGGTTCTAAATGCTGAGTCTTTCCACTTCCTTCTGAGTCCTGGTCAGCTTGTGTGAAAGATGGCGCGTGATGACGCATTGTCAGTGTGCATCAGACACTGCAATGAGAATGTCCAAGCATGAATTCAACTCCCCTGGAACCCCAAGGGATAAAGGTGCTATGGTAGGCCCCTGTTCTGATGGAAGTGGCTTCAGCATCTGCAGCAGACAAGCCTGAACCTTGAGGCTCACCACAGAGCTGTTTTTCCTCAGGCAGCAATCTCATTTGATGCTTCGGTTGAGTGCCTGGAGGGGATTCGGAAGCTATTTTCAAAATACAGCTCCCAGCTTTGCCTGGAAGGACATTTCTCATCCTATTCCACACAGAGGAAAGAATCTTGAGGACCAAGGGAGGAAGGTTTTAGGGATCCTGTCAGAGCAGAAAGACAGTGGCATCGGGAAAAGTCCATCCCAGCATGGTGACAGCTCACACCAGGAACCTGGCGCACACTGCACAGCCTGTAGGCAGCTCAACAGGTTGGAGACCCCCTTCCCAGGTAGCTCAGTTGCTCGGAGCCTCATTTTTATCAGCTTGAGTCTAGAACTCAAAATCATGCATGATTCCACTCCCTTGCTGCAATGCAGTGTTTCCAAATCAGTGTACAAAATGAAGAGCAGCCTGCTCAGCCAGTATATTTCACGAGGGGAGTTTTCTCTTTATCAAAACAAAACAAGATGGCTCTTGAACATTGGGAGTAACTCTAAACAACAAAACACTGTGTATTTGAGGTGTTTGAACTTCACAGTTCTTATGCTGAAGACTTCCAGAGGGTTTGAAGCAAAGGAGAAAACGGCTGGATGACTGTCATGGAGGGATTTTGAGAATCAGCTTATATGAGGCACACGATGTGTAGATTGCAAGTTGAAATCATTTTCAAGCCAATAATTCATAGCTTCTTGAGCACTGTGGCAGAATGAAGAGATGGAAACCAGACCTGGAAACATAAGCTTTTGTTCCCTTGTGGAATGAGCCATTCTTTACAGTGGCAGGACACTGGAGAGCCGATCAGAGTTCTCTAGTTAAAGAATTAAGCAGCTGAAGACTGTGGCATTTTAAGAACTTTGCAACCTGTATGTAGGCACTTTCTGACGATGGCCAAAAATACATCACCGACTGTCACTGTGATGAAATACCTCAGATGAATCAATCAACTTACAGGGAAGAAAGGTTTACTTTGGCTCATGGTACCAAGGGTTTCAGTCCATGATGGCTTTGAGTCTGTGGTGATACAATTCATCTTGGCAGGACATTTGGTGGAGGAAGCTGCTCACCTCGGGGAGGCCAAGAAGTAGGAGGAAGCTGGAGGTTCAATATCCCCTTTGAGGCCTCATCCCTGCTGCCTAAATTTCCTCTGCTATGCCCAACCTCCATCATCTCCCAGCAGTATCACAGGTTGGGAACTAGGCCGTTAGCATGTGGGCCTTTGATTCAAACTACAGTGTAGCTAAAAGTCTGCAAAAATGTGCTTACTTAAAAATGCATTGGAATGGAATTTTTATGTTGTTTCTCCAACTAAACTCAACTTGGGGGTAATGTATCTCTCCACTGATGACTTTTCTTTAGTTTATCTACTCGTCAATTTCAAATGGACCTTCATGATTCATAAAACACAGTCCATCTAGTTCGCCTGTGTAAATGGATTTCCCTAAATGGCACCAAATCCGTTTTTATATTTCCTAGCTATCATTTTGCTTGCTATGATCTTAATATTTGCATCTCTCCAAGATTGATACTGAAACTTAATTCTTAACAGTAGTGTTAGGAAGTGAAAGCTTTAGGAGATGATTAGGTTAAATTAGATAATTTTCATAATGGCTGTTTCTAATTTGCAAATAACGGGTTTACATATTTTCTGAAATTTGACAGTCATCCCTTGCTACCCCTTATAACATGGTGCTAGCACTCTACTGGGGCTCTGATCTCAAATGTGTGGGGTGGGGGCATGGGACACAGTGGGCAAGCCTGTGAACTTGCTTCTGGTACCCAGTGCTGGTACCCAGTGCAACTTTCTTCTCTAAAAAATGTTCTGTTTCTTATCAACCCTGTGCCCACAGAGAATGTTAACATATAATTAACTTGTTGTGGATATGAGCATAAGGCCACTAGACCTTTAAGGGCGTGCTTGTCATACGCATGTAGAAAAGTACATCCCTTTGTGAGATACTGGAGCTGAAGTGCTGGTTTCTTTCTTTTCTTTCTTTCTTTTCTCCTTCCCTCCTTCCTTCCTTCTTTCCTTCCTTCCTTTCGTTTTAAAGTAAACCAATAAATAAATTTTTTTAATAATCAAAGAAAAGATAGAAACTTAATTTATGATCATAGTTTAATTAGTTAGTTCCATGCACTTTGGCCAAAGGCATTGTATTTTCATTTGTTAATGATTTTAGTTTGGATTCAGAGTCTGGTCATCTTTAAAGTCCCAGGTAGCATTAATAATTGGTCTGTAACCTTTCCCAATTTTAGTCAAACACCACAGCTGTGGCTAGCTCACAGGCTGCTGGGAACCTAGGCTGACAAAGCCCTGTTTCCTCCACGCTTTGCCCGCTTCTCTGTAGGTGAAGACAGAACCTCCAGACGCAATGCTTCTGGGACTGTGAACTCTTCTTGTGAGATTTCACTTAGCCTGTGTCAGTGAGGGCTCAGAACCCCTTTGAGCTGTGTCCTGGGCTTCCTGTCACTTGGATAGCCCCTGTCTTTGCTCCTCCAGTAGGGTTTGCACAGTGTTCCTTTTCCTGTGCCTCCACCAGCCCCTTCCTGAGACATCGCCATAGGAGGCTATTGTCATCCTAACCATCCCACAAGATGACAAAGAAACCAGAAACAACCAAGCGAGTTAATTCCTCCTCTGCTTTAGCACTGAGGGAATTAAGAAATAGCACCACCCCAAATCTATTGTGACAATTTGAAGTTTCTTCTTAGCTAAGGATCTAATTCTCTTCTACACACTTCCTCAGAGAAAGGAACCCCTCAGGCCACAACGCTCTGCTGGGATGGCTGCTCTTTTGCTCTGTAAATACATTTTTTAAGTGTACTGTAATGTCATTTTGATGGTTTAATTTCTGAAAGGATTTGGCTAATTGCCTTTTTAGGAATATATGCAGCCCAGTTTGAGCTGCCCCGAGTTACTTTTAATAGCAGCTGTTGCTTACCTTTCCTCTAGTTTATCTTCCCTGTCACCTGCCTTCAGAATTCTTTGGCTGACTTGGGGACCTGACCTTGGTTTAAATTAATTTGACTGTAACTTTCCAGGGAAGCACTTGCAATGTTTTAGTGGTTAATTACTACATTGTATCAACTTGTCATGGAAAAGCAGGTTGCCAAGCTGAAGGTAATTTGTTCCTCTTCTTGTGACAGCCGGGTGGTAGTGGCACATGCCTTTCATCCCAGCACGTGGGAGATGGAGGCAGGTGAATTCTCTGAGTTCGAGGCCAGCCTGGTCTACCTAGTGAGTTCCAGGACTATACAGAGAATCCTGTCTTGAAAAACCAAAACCAAAACAATACAACAGGGAATGCCTTTGAGCTAGAGGTCCTTCAGCCCTCTGTGCAAATACAGACTGGATGTCTAAGTAACTAGACTGTTTCTGGCACTCACACTAAAAAGAAATCTTTTTTGAAACAGGGAGGGTCAAACAAAGGAGTCTACATTGTTTCAGAGTAGACCTTGTGCTGATCCTAATCCATGATCACCAAGGGTGCTGTACTGGCCGCATCAAGAGCATACTGCGGGCCAGTGGTGCCGCCTAGTGGTAGAGACGGGAAAACAGGTTGTGATGCTGGAAGCAGCTCTCAGTATCCACTCATTCTGTCTACCAACTCTCTTGAAATGGCAACACCCATTTTTGGGTGCCTTCTCCTGTCTTACCCTATGCTGTAAGACTTTTGATTAATAAAATCCAACTATGCTTCATATTGGAAAAAGGAATACTTATATGCATACCATGCATTCTACACCTAGACAACAAATACAATAAAATACATCCAACATGCCTTGAATGTTACCTATTGTTGGGTTGTGTGTGCCACGTTTTGTTTTCTCATTGGAACCCCCAAAGCCAAGCTTTGAAATAAATAAGTCCACGATGCCCGCCTTTCTTTTCTTTTGTTTGTTTCTTTCTTTCTTTCTTTTTTTTAAGGGAACTCTGAAAGACTCTTCCCAAAGTGGCTTCTGATGTTAAACACTGTGGCTATCTTTGGCCTTGCAACATTTTAGCCTAATGTTCTTTGTATGATACTGTCATGAAATCGAGTTTTAATCCTTTCATAAATTCTCATGCCAGGCATACCTCATTCTGCTGGACTTTAAATTGCTTTCTTTTTATGCCAAACCTCAAGTGAAACAATCATTTTCTGTCTACCTAAGAGGCTCTCAACCCGCATTGTATCCACCAGTGGTCCATCTCAGCCTACAGCCCAGCAACTGGCTGACGCACCATTGGGATGAATGCACACACATACTTTATTCATTCAGGTACTCACCCATCAACATAGACATTTATTCATGAAACATTAGTTGAATAGTTACTATGTGCCCAAAGTACACGTTTGATCCTGTTATGCACTGGTCTCTGTTCTCTTGTGTTTATAAGTGATTGCTCCTTCTCAGTGGTGCAGATCATTAAATATGAATACCAGAGAAATACAGTGTCTGATTTGGGGGGAACCCGCAGTGGAAAAGGTGCCCTGATTAATTCGAAACATAACTATGAAAGGTATATAGAAGTTGGTGCGTAAATGAGTCTGGGGGCAGGTGGTGGAAAGCAAAGGTCTTCTAGTGTTCTATCTAGGGCAGTGGTTCTCAACTTTCCTAATGGTGTGACCCTTTAATACAGCTCCTCACATTGTGGTGACCCCAACCATAAGATTACATTTGTTGCTACTTCATAACTACAATTTTGCTACTGTAATCAGTCATAATATAGATATCTGATATTTCTGATGCTCTTAGGTCCAACCCCTGTGAAAGGGTCACTGACCCCTGAGTTGAGAACCATTCATCTAGATGAGGGAAAACACATGGGCTACAGCTAGATGAGAGAGCGTGGTGCTCAGTTCTGAGTTAGACACTTGGGGGAAATGGCCTCTCCTCATGCTTGGATCTACTTTAGACTTTGCTCCGGACAGGCTGCTGGGTTGATTCTTGCTGTACAACCCTCAGGAAGAATGAAGACAGGAGAATGACAGACAGGGAGACATGCAGCAAGCACATGAGTAAATGAGTGCACGCCATGGGCTGTCCAGCGAGACCAGGCGACCCTGCTTTGGTAAAATATTGTGCCGATTCCCCCCTTTCTCCGCTAGGGAAAAGCCGGAAGTGTTCCTACAGATCCATTGTGTGCCCATGCTATAACATGGGGTCCAGAAAATAGAGAGTATTTCAGGCTTCCCAGGGTAGAGAAGGTGGGCAGGGGTGAAGGGAACACAAGTAACAGCTGATGACAGAAGAGCTGGGAAGGTGGCCAAGGGGAGCAAAGGGAGACCAAGGCCAGTCTGTGAGTGAGGTGCAGAGAGCTGGGAGTGGCAGAAACAAGACCCAGAGAGCCTGGGTCCTGCTCCTGCGTTGTAGTTTGCATCCTTAGCTGCCACTCAGAGGCAGAGCCAGGGCACTGGAAAGGCTTAGGAAGACTCTTCACAGCCGTTCCCACCAGCAGCACCAGAATGGGACACTGTGAAACATGAAGTCACACTGCATAAGCCAGGGGTTTCGGGCACCGAAACCAAATAACAGTTCTTCTTGGCCACAAAGGATATACAAGCACCACGTGCTTCCTCAGATTAGAAATGGTGTGATGGAGAAGGCAACGGACAGCAGTCTGTAGTGTGTCTCGTGTATAAGACAGGAACTTACTAGTGCTCTCTTCGGAGGGTTGTTCTGAGGACTAAGTTAACAGTAGCCAATATTTAGAATGGTCTGGCATATGGTAAGTGCTTCCTAAACATAATAATAAATTATGTAAATCAATAATTTGGACCCATTTATTCTGAAAACATTTTCAGACAGAAAATTATTCCATCACTAAAAAAAGTATCAGTGAACCTGAAACTATTTTTTTCCAATGAAAACTGAAGAAATATTAGAAGTGTTGCTTATTTTGACCAAAAATTTTAAGTTATTTGTATGTGCATTGTATGTGTGTATAGCTCAGAAGTTGATGTTGGGTGACTTCCTCAATCAGTCTCTACCTTATTTCACTTACTTATATTTTTGAGACAGGGTCTCTCACTGAACCTGGATGTCACTGATTCTGCTTGACTGTCTGGAGAGTAAGCTTCAGGAATCCACCTGCCTCTACCTGATTACAGATGTTATGTTGCAGATATAACTGTGGGAGCTGGCCACCCCATGATTGATTGGCAGTTCTCTGCGTTTTGACCAATTGTGGTTTTCTGTGATGGTCTCTGTCTGCTGCAGAGAAGCAAGCTTATTTGACAAGGAATGAGAGTGGCACTTACCTGTGGGTATAAATATAAGAATTTTGACTGCAATTAGGAACTGTGCTGATCCAGTAAAGGGTCAGTAGAAGGTTGACCTCCAAGAGCATAACCTCACTAGCCCTGGGTTGTTGACTAGGTTCCCAGTACCAGGTATTTTTTCCGTCCTTCCAGTGGCCTTAGGTCTAATGAGACAGCTGTTGGTTACTGCTAAGACACAAATGCCACTATTGCACCTTTAGGGATATCTTGCTGTGCTGTTGGTCACTGTGGTTATTGGCCATTCTTCTGGGTAGGACTATTGATTGCATCCTGTCAGTTTGAAGAACACCTTCTGGCACTATAAAAGCTAGTCTTCAAGGAGGAGGCTTTCAGCTTCTGACAGCTTTTTATGGCATTGGCTATTCAAATTGTTTGGTGAGTGATTAAAGTGAGACAGAGAGGGAAGGTGAATGACCTAAAATCACAGGGTAAATTTCCATCCAGAGAATCTGACTCTGAAGACCCGTCATTCCTCATTGTTCTGTGTTGGGTCACAGGGGGAAACCAGCTGTTCTGTGGATGGTTGTCTAAGCTATTTCTTTTCAACTGCCTACATGAATTAGCTGGCTGTGGATACAACGCAATAGTTCTGGCCAATGTGACAACGACAGCAACAAAGGATCTTTTTTGTTTCCTGTTCCTCATGACTAACAGTTGAGTGTTTCTCGTGATTTCTTGGGTCCTGTCTGAGCTCAGTCATGTGGCTGCCATCAGAGTGTAAGGTGTGGTTAGGACCAGCTGTCCTCACTCATGGGGCTGTGGCTTCATCAGGAAGACTGTGGTGAATCTGGGTAACTTCATCTCCTTCTCTCCATGTGGTCTTCCATCTAGGCATCTTCATATAAGACAAGAGCCCATCCCTGGTACTAGAAGCAAGAATGTTAGAGGTCAGGGGTCACAAGTCTTTTAAGATTATGCTGTACTCTATCTACCAAAACATGTCATTGGTGCTACTTTAAACAAAATGAGATATCCCACCCAGGGATGAGAGAAGTTGGAAAATACCCATCAGAGCCTTCCAACAGGCTTGGCTCTTTCTTAACTACTTTTTCACGTGCACTGTCCTTGTCGTGGGGGAAATGACTTCCAGATCCTCTGAGGAGACCCAAATATTCAGGTTAACTCACAGTAGGGTAGAATTTGCATGTAATCCCACCCATCCTTCCATATGCATCAAATCTCTATAACACTTCATAAACATCATGTCAGTGATTACTGTACCACAATGTTTAGGGAACTAAGTGGACAAAATGTCTAAACATGTTCAGTTATTTTTCTCAGACATTTTAAACCCAGGGTGTTTACTCCATGGATCTGGAACTCAGATTCAGAAAGCTGGTAGTAGCTGTACCTTTAGATGTGTTAGTTGCTTAGGGTTTTGTCCAGACAAATACTGTCCTGTTAAATGTTCTTGAGCTAACTGGGAAATTCCTATTGCCTGGCACACTGAGGGAGAGCAGTGATGAAGCCAAGAGCTTCTTACTTATTGACCAATCCATTTTGTAAGTCTTTTCCTTGGAGATGTAACTGGGGCTCTGAGATTCCAGTTCTCTTTGCAGGCTCTCAAATATCCATTAGCATAGAGGGTTTTAATGACTTACTCTGAAAATACCCATAACGCTTTCCTTAGATTTATGGAGATCATAGTGACAGGAAATGATGGAGAAGAAGATACTTGAGAGGTCAGGTTACATGTGTCCACGCCAGGCTGAGAAGCAATAGGAAACTGGAGGGGTTCATATTTATTTATGGTGTCATAGTGTTTGAGCTTGAAAAATATAATGTTGACATCCTTGGTCCTACTCAGAATAAATGATCCAAGCAATTAGGATAATTTCAGGAAAGCCAATGAGGTGAGTCAGTTATTAGGTGCAGGCATGGTGAGGGAACTGAGGGAAATGTAGTACAAATCCTAATTGGTCTTATTAATAAAATCTGAGTATCAGATATCAGGTTGAAAGCTAAAAGATCAGAGAAGCAGAGCAGCCATCCACTAGTTTTTACCTCTACAAAATCCTCAGCCTGAAAGGGAGTTGAGCTCTTGTTTCCTCCAGCCTTATATTCCTCTCTCCACTCAGCCATATCACTTCTTGTCTTCACCTCCCTAGTGCTGAGATTAAAGGTGTGTGCCACCACCGCCTGGCTCTGTTTCTCTTTTAGACTGGATCAATCTTGTGTAGCCCCAGGTGGCCTTGAATGCACAGAGATCCACCTGCCTCTCTCTGCCTTCCAAGTGATAGGATTAAAGGTGTGTGCCACCACTCTATGGCTAACTGGTGGCTTAGCTCTGTACTCTGATCTTCAGGCAAGCTTTATTTGCTAGATCACAAGCAAGACATAACTACAAGAAAAGACAGATGTACTCCAAGGGTTGCCACCTTAAGGCTAAAAGGAAGAGAGAAGTGCCCAGAACCTTAGAGAATATGGTTGAAAAGAGAGTGTGGCCTCAAGAGATGTTTGACAATGAAATGGCCAAGTTCTTCCCAACATCTCCTGGTGTGGTTTACTGGCTGAAATGCACAGGAGTTCAGAGTCTAGAAGAGGTTCTAGGTGGCTTCTGTGGAGCTTTTGTCTGTGGCAGGGAACAGGATGGAGGAAGATGGAGGCAGGTTCTGCAGGACATGTGGGCAAGCACTTGCTAAGAGACCGTTAGTCCAGGGCTTCAGAGGAAGCACCAGGAAGGCCTATCACCCTTGTCCCCATGGTGTGTGAAAGCAGAGTTCTTATTCCAGTTCTTGTTGCCATAACTGTGTGCCATGAACTGCTCGATTTTGAGAGGAGGTTAATTCAGATCGCAGTCCTGGAGGCCGAGAAGCAAATCACATATCACCAACTTCCAACCTACACTGAGGAGAGTCTGTTCCCCTTTCCAGGCATCATTAACATGGAGCAGTGAATATAAGAGACAGAGCAGGGCTGGAGAGATGGCTAAGCTCTTAAAGGCTAGGCTCACAACCAAAAATATAAGAGACAGAGCAGAGAAGGCTTTTATGATGAAGCCATTTGAGCTAACCTGTCAATCCATGAGTGGATTAGTCTCCATGTCCTAATCATCTACAAAGGTTCCAGCTGCTTCTACCTCAAATTGTAGCACAAGGATACAAACTTCAGAGAAAGTATATGGCTTTAAACTTTCACCATCTTAAAGGGAAGAGAATGATTGAAATGTGGTAATAAAAGAGAGAAGATGTATTAGAACACGTGAGTCTCATATTGTAGTTGGACTTTCTTTTGGAACTGCCAGCCCCTAAATAATGACACCAAGACTTCTTATTAAGTATGGATTCTTGGCCTTAGCTTAGGCTTCTCCCACTAGCTCTTATGACTTAAATTAACCCATTTCTATTAATCTACAATCTGCCATGTGTCTTGTTAAGTTTCTTCCATAATGTATGTCTGCCTCCCTCTACATCTTGCTGGCAAAGTCAGTCTCTCTTCTTCCCAGAGTTCCTCTCTCTCTCCCTGGAAATCCCACCTATCCTCTCCTGCCTAGCTATTGGCCATTCAGCTCTTTGTTAAACCAGTCGGATGCCTTGGACAGAGACTCACCTTCACAGTGTACTAACGATTATCCCACAACACCATATGAGTGAAGGGAAGGGATGCCAATCTAAAGAGTGAAAAATATGCTGACCATTTAGATTGCAGTGAGTTCTAGAATGCCCATCTGCAGTCAGCCTTTAGACTGAGAAAATGGCTGGAATGGACACAGGAATCTGTGATAGGCCAGATGCAGGCCATATGGGAGTGACAGCATTTTCCTTAGAACTTATCCAAGAGGCTGACTTTAAAGTGGAAGCTGAGCAGATCTCAGCTGAGAGAGGAGAGGAAGCGCCGCCTCCGTGACTGCAGAAAAAAGGAATGGAAACTCATTGCAATTCCCTAGGTACAGAGAGATGGGAGGCGTTCAGTTTTAACAGGGAAGTGGATGGTCATTGATTGCAATGTCTAGGGGCACAGGCCCCTTGGGTCACATGAGACACAGGGAACTCTAGCATGTGTACCCTCCATAAAGTAAGAACATCACCAACCTCGTTCTTCAACTCCCTTTCTTTGCTTCATAACAGTGGTGTCCCATACTATAGTTAGCTTGTTGATGAGGAACAGAACAAGCCAGGAAAGAAGACATGAAGCAAAGGCTGTATTTCCCTCAAGTAGCAATGAGCCTGGCTGGGAAGGGTTGAAGTTTAACTATCCATGATTGCACCTGTGCCTATGGGGTTGGAAGTTTTGACCATTAAGCCTCATAATGTGAAATAATCATGAGAGCTATGTTAACTAAGAGCATCCAGAGAAATCACAGGGTTTAGTAGAAGTTTTTATGTAGAATCATGGCAAGAATTAGCTCTACAGCATAACCTCCAAGTCCTGCTTGGTTTTCTTATGCATATATAGTAGTGTCTCTTACCTGAGGATGATACTTTTCATGACCCAGGATGCCCAGGACACATATATACTATATTTCCTATGCATACATACTCATGGTAGCTTGATTTATAAATGAGATATAGTAAGAGATTGAGATCAACACCCAAATTGAGCAATTACAGCAGTATATTATAATAAAGATTGTACAAATGTAGCATTTTCTCTCAAAATGTCTGTGTTTTTCAGACCATGATTGAGTGTAGGTTAGTGAAACTATAGAAGTAAAACCAGACACTGGAAGACAGATTGCTGTGTCCTTATAGACAAAGGGGGGCTCAGGAAGACTGCCATGTGCCCTATGGACAAAGGGGGGCTCAGGAAGACTGCCATGTGCCCTATAGACAAAGGGGGGCTCAGGAAGACTGCCATGTGCCCTATGGACAAAGGGGGGCTCAGGAAGACTGTCATGAGCCCTATAGACAGAGGGGACTCCTTGTCTCTGTGAGGGTGGGCTTAGTCCTCCCCAGTTCCGCACATTGCTCTCCGTCAAGTGTTAGTTTCTGTGTGAATTCTTTCTTCTGATTCTGAATTTAGATGGACACAGCACAGGGAGGGGAGAAGCAGCAGTGTTTTTGTTTACTTCCTACCTCCCGAGGCTCCCCAATGGACACATGTGAACCTGCAATGGGGTGATTCCATGGCAAAGTGTGTCCCTGTCAACTTGAATACTTCAGACTCCCACAGTGCAAAGTTTTGAGGTACAAGAGAAAGGCAGGATCTTTTTGTTCTTTAAAAGCCAAAGAACACACTGTTAAAACCTGCCAGTTACTAGTAATTTCTTTTTCAGACAGTTTTACTGTATGTGAAGCTTTGTCCTTGGCTTTTAATCAAGTATATTTGCAAGCTTGAACTTCTGTTATCCATCCGACGTTTGATTTTTTTGTTGCTGTTGTTTTTGACACCGGCAAACTTTCTCCCATTTTTGTATTCATGTCTGTGTCAGGCACAAAGACGGCCTATAAATTTGTTGTTGTTGTTAAAGAAGCAAGTAAACATGTTAACATATAATCTGCCAGTAATGGAATTGGAAACAAAAATCGCAGCGACTCACAATGCTCTTCCGAGATATCTTTGCGCTGCCTGTTGTGAGAAGTTAGGGTATGTAAAATAAATGATGTATGGAGCTGTAGGAAGGCGACGTTCCCAGATACCTTATGTGTAAGGAACATTAAACATAGGGCTCTCGTTTAGCAAATAAATAACCATTCATTTTGATGGCTCCATAGTCTGGACTTTCGTGCATATTTTTGCAAAGATAAGAAGAGGCCATTAGGGATTTAATATAAAATAAATCGCCAAGGGGTCTTCTTGTCGCCCAGACTTCCTGCCACATGGTGTGTTACTAATGTGCATAAATGGGCTTAAATGAATTTGTTATCTGTATTACATTTGCAGTATGTATATATTTATATATTATTTTTTAATTGTGTTTAAAAATAAAACATTAAATACATCATTTTGGAGAGTTGGGAACGTAGAATACGTAAATCAATCAGCTTCAATTAGTATTAAAAAATGTCAGTATATTAGATTTGCCTGTGGGTGTATTTACCCCACAGAGTTTAATGTATTTTAGTTTTGTCATCTATGAGGTAGCCATATGGTTAATTTGTCATCTTATAAGAATAGGAGGCTCCGACCCAAGTTCGATTAATGACATGACACTTATGTGCCTCCGAAAGAGCCCCATCTTCATTGTTTTATTGATGCCCTAGGTCAGATGCTGAGCCCTGCTTCAGCACAGCGTGGGTGGCTTCCAGGAGCCACGGAGCTTTGCCGATGTGGGTATGCTTTCTTCTTTAGTTTCTTATACCACCATCATAGCTACAGAAAGCAGGTGGCTGGGAACTTCTGAATCATAGCAGACTGTCTGACAATATTGCACCCACTGGGTAGTTTCCTAAGAGTTTATCACTAGATGTGCTTTACACTAATAAATGAAAATTAATAAATTTTAGTCTGATGAGACTGAAAAGATGGATATGTTCTTTGCATTCAAGTCTAGAATTATTCTAAGTGGTTTTGACAACATTTTAAAGCTATAGTTATTAATCTTAAAAATGCATTGATATTAGTCTAGTAAAGATGTTCTTATTAAAGAAACCATCAACTTAAGACATTAAAGATGCTGATTAGATCTTTTATTATTTTTATTAATAATCTGCTAAGGGATGTTGAAATGTTGTATCCATGTTACGTTTTCTAGATCTATTTTTCTATTCCAAGTACAGTCTCTGGGGTAAATATACTCTTCCAATATTCCGTGCTAATCAACTCTTTATGAAGCTATTATTTTAAAAGAGTGAGAACTTTCCAAAATTTCATGTGGCCCATCTTCTTTTTCAAGTTGTCTTAATGTAATACTCTTGTATGTAGAATTCTCATACAATTAATACACGTATTAGATAAGTATTAGACCTTGGCTCATAGATCTCAATCATACTTGTTTCTGAACACAAATGAAACCATGTTTTATAAGCAGCTACAAAAGCAGGCAAGTTAGTGGGCATGTGTGAGAGCCTCCCCATCCGACTCCTATGGAAGTACTTAATATTTTGTCTTCGCTCTGTCTGGCCAATTTGTCATTCTGGGGTTGTTATTCTTGCTTCGATCACAGCTTTCCTGGAGATGTTTATGGGGCATAGGCTTTAGCAGCAGGAGGTGTGTTTTGAAAAATGTTAAGTGTAAAATAGATCTTGTAATTTATTCCTATGTTATTCAGTGTTTGTTTCCACCACTTGACAGTGTATGCACACAATCCAGCACGTACCAAGAGTCTTAAATGGATGACGCCTGCGTGCCTCTGTCAATCCAGGAAACAGAGGGTCAGGCTTGCCATGAGGCAGATCCTGCCCAGGACTGTGCTCCTACTGAGTCTTCCTTTTCTGAAGCACTAAGTGATATGGGAAGTTTTTAGCCTCACAGACATGAGTAGTCTGGTGCCCAAGCACACAATAGCACTGGTGTGATGATTAAAGGTAAGAAAAAAAAACAAAACAAAGATTAAAAATAAATTTGGCTATTTAAATTTTCTGAATCTCATAAATGACATAAAATGAAGTGAAAGTTATTATTTACCACCCATAAATGACAATTAAAAATCACCTCATTTGCATTTTGCTTTTCTGTTTCCAAATAAATTATCAATCATGCCTTTGCTAGATTGAAAGAGGACTGGGCTGAGATTCTAAAGTTCCATAATGCCATGCTTTCTCAGGCACCACAGCCTCACATCCCAGATGAATGTTAGTCATATACAGGCCGTTGGGAGAACACAGGCCCTGGAGAAGTGTTTCACCAACTCCTTTATGGTCATTCAGCTCTCTAAAATATTTTGTAGGCTGTGTTATGGTACTAATAAATTATAAACTGTGGTAAACAAGGTAGTGTTGATTTTAAAGTAATTGCAACTAAATTTTATGGTATGCATGAAAGTATCCAAAATGATCAACAGTTCTTTTGTTTGTCCTCTGGCTAGATTAGGACTTTTCCTGCTTGGCCATCCTGGTTTAATACGCTCAGGAGTCAGGGTGTTTTAGTATTCTGATAAACATATGCTCTTTTCTGGGATGTGACTTGTCATCTCTTATGTTCAGCTTGGAACAAATTACACTCTACCCACTCCCAAAACACATTCTGTATATCATATCCTCCTTGTTCAATGTTCTTTTCAGATCTATAGTTCTACTCTGTATGCTCAGTTATGACAAACATGGATTTTGCACATTGATCAAATTTTGTGTCCCATCTATTATTGCTCATGGATATTCACTGAAAATCACCAACTTTCCATGTTGTTTTCATTGTTCTATAAATAAAGCCCCCTTACTGTGATGACCTGTGTGAGCAAATCTGCAAAAGGAGGCCCAGGCAAGGTAGCCACATGGGTCGTTTTTCTCAGAGTCTCTGGGTCTTAGTCCTTTAGGGTCTCACCAGTTCCTGGATGTGGAAGACTCAGAGAAAGCCAGACCCAATGAGAGAAAGATTTTATATCTATCTACACCATTTATTTTAAGAGCCTTTACCTCTCAGATCTGTGGCCAGGCTACATGCTTAAGGATGCTCTCATAGCAATAGAGAGAATGTAGAAGGCTAAGCTGTTGTAGCTGCTGGAGTTTCCCTGGAATAGGAGTTCGCCCTGCTGGTTTCAGTTTTGCTTTGGTTCAGTATTTCCTTACTATGGCCCCAATTCCCCCTTCTGGAATTACGGTAATGTATATTCTGTACCACTGTATCTTGGAAGCCTATAATTTTCCTTTTGATTTTACAGTGGTGTACAATTAAGAGATTGCTTTGATGCTAAGAAGAGATTTGAAACTTTTAAACTGTGTTGAGACTGACAGACTGTGGGGACTTTTGAAGTTGGACTATGCCTTTTGCATTAGGATATGTCCATAAACCTATAAGGACCAGGAAGTGGAATGCAGTGGTTTGGGTGAGAATGGCCCCCAGAGGCTCATATATTTGAATACTTGGTCCCCAGTTGGGAAAGATTAGGTGTGCCTTTGTTGGAGGAGGTGTGTCACTGGAGGTGGGCTTTGAGGTTTCAAAACATTGGTGTCATTGGCAGCCTTCCCCACCCCTGCTGTCGGAGTCTCTGTGACTACCAGGGTCAACAGAGTGACCATCCATGTGAGACCAGAAGGAAGTCAGGATCAATATGATTCAGTATCGGGTGTATTGGTTCAAAACTTCTAGAGTCTGACGTTGCGTAGTTTATTATAGGCATATTTAAGTACAGTACAATTTGGGGAAAGTTTCCAGGTGTAATACAATCCCCTGTGTATAAGGAGCCATAATTACATCAAAACTTTTCTCAAAGTACATGCCATTTCGTCCGTGACGGTCGGTTCTAGAAAGAGGTTACATCTATTATGTACTAGGGGAGGATCTGGTATGGTCTCGATCATAAAGATAGTATAGAGGGCTATTAGCTACTTCCAGTCCTTGTTGTGGGGTCTTGGGGGAGCCCCAGCCATACACATAGCACAAAGGTTACCTAGACTATTAAATATCTCTGGTCCTGGTTGTGGCAGCTTGGGGTAACTCCTGGCTGTACAGAAGAATGCATTCTTCCCTGGTAGTGTGACCTGCTTTGAGTGCAGAAATATTGTCTTCTTGGCCTTTCTAACTGAACTCTCAGTCTTTGGAATAATATCAGCGACACAGTAGGCTCCCTATAGATGGAGACTGAGTGAAGGACCTGGCTGGGAGTCCATCTCCCAGTCTGTGCTGGCTACCATTTTGACTGGATGTGTCTTATTTTTTGCACTTTCTTATTTGTTTGTTTGGTTTTGAGACAGGGTCTCAGAAAACTCTGTTAGTCTCACACTCACCGAGTATCTGAGGCAGATCCTCCTGCCTCTACCTTTCAAGTCTGGGATTATATACCATATGTCTTTCAGCTGTTCTCAAATTTCTCCATTCTGGTCTCTTTTTCTTTCATCTTATCAGTTATACTTATGGTTTATTGCTTCTGTTGTGGGAGTAGAAGTAGTCATTGTCATGGGGATTTTTTTTTTACAGCTTTCCAGTCAGTGACTTGCCTTATTTTGGGCCATAGCCTTTCTTCTCATTGTTTGGACCTTACTTTGGAGTTGTTGGGATTTCCAGCTTAGATTACTGATGGAAAACTAGTATGCTTTCTTAATCAATTTGTTTAGGAGAATCTTGTTATTGGCTACATATCTTTTGTGGTGAAACACTTATTTAGAGTCTGAGTTAAACATCAAGTGAGGCATATGTGAGTTGAGTTAATGAAACCATCCCTAAATTTCCTGTAATTTGTAAGGTTTTACAATTGTTTATTGTATCTGCAGAGTGCCAATATCTGTCTGTTTCAGTTTTATCCATGAAATGTTCTGAAATGTGGCAAGTTGATGTTAATAATAGGACATGGAATGATTTTCAGCCTTCTCATTAAAAGTTTTATGTGACTTTTATGGCTGAGGCCTTAAATTGAAGGCATGTACTAAGTACTACTTAATAGTAGAAAATGAGATACGTGATTCATTAGAAGTGGCTTATTTACAGTCTTTTAATAAAATTCTGTATTTTCTCAATGGAAAACAGACATGCACACATACTTTCTAAGTGTGTGTTTTCTCCCTTCCTTTGTCTTTTCTCCTCTTTTCCTCCCCCTCCCTCAGACTGTTCAAAGGAACCAGGAGGCAAAGAAAACACAATCACATGACTTCCAGAACTTTTGACTCTCACAGAGGGTATGGGCAATTCAAAATTAGATTGAGCACAGGTTAGACATGCTGAACTTGCTGTAGGCTGTGGCTTTTCTTCTTGGCTATCTGCAGAGCCAGGGAGTCTGACGAGATGCCATCCACAGATGACACTGGAGGGCCCAGAAATAAGGCGGGGACACATCTGCTTGATCTTGTGAGTCTCTTGATACATTTTCCTGGGTTTTACAAGCTCCAAGACATTTTTGAAGGACACTGTCTTTGCTGGTGTCAATGTCCAAAAACAGCAAGCACACACTTCAGACGCTTGTGTATTGACATGTGATTCTAGGCAGAATAACAGTTTATGCAGATTGGTTCTGGAGGTCGGTCAAGGCTCCTCTGAGTATGTGACAGCTAGAGCCCAGCCACCTGGGCTCATGTGGTTCAGTTAAACCCCCATTCCTACTCAAAGAATGTCCTTTCCATGCTGAACATATGTTATAGCAGCAGGACACTAGAACCTTCCCCTGCCTGTCTTCACGGCATCAAAGGGTGTTGTTGTTGTTATCTAGCACGGTTGTTCTCAACCTGTGAGTCGTGACCCTTTTGGGGTCGAATGACCCTTTGACAAGGGTTACGTGTCATGTATTTACATTACCATTCATAACGGTAGCAAAATTGCAGTTATGAAGTAGCAAGGAACATAATTTTATGGTTGCATACCACCACAACATGGGGAAGGGTCGCACCCAGTGTTAGGAAGGTTGAGAACCACTGCTGTAGGAGGTCTAGGTAAAACAGCTGGACATGATGACTGTATTCATATCTGTAGCCATAGTCCTGCAGGGGAGAAGGGAACAGGTGGATCCCCGAAGCTCACTGGCCAGCCAGCCTAGCTGAATCACTGAGCTCCAAGTCCAGGGAGAGACCTTGACTCAAAATACAAAGTGGAGAACCATAGAAAAAGATGCCCAAAGTTAGCCTCCGGCCTCCACATTTGTGTATACAAAGGCACCAATACACAGGTATGCCAACGCTCACAAGCAAGTACACGTGTCAAGTAGTGGAAGGCTGTCTGTGACTGTCTGAGCCCTCAACAGATAAATATATGATAAAAACACGGTATCTTTCTGCTGGGAAATTTATCAACTTTTATCTTCTCTTCAGGGAACATTATAATTTTTGTTAGATATTATCCCTTGGGTGAATAGTAGCCATGTTTATTACTTACTGTATCCAATATTGTTTACAATCTTTATTTTTCTCTCTATACTCTTTTATTATTTCAGAGTATCTTTTTATTAGTTAGTTAGTTAGTTTATGAATTTGGAACCCCTTCTAGCCTAGAAAGCAATGGCCAGAGAGCTCTTGCTCCACTCAGACTTAATTGTCCACGGTAAATGTGTAAGATGCACCCCTCCCCACATCACATGGTAGATGAGTGTGGGATTTTAGCAACTCCTTGTACTGTCACTTAAACTTAGGACAAATTATAGCCCTAAGCATCCGTTTTACTGTCTCTAACGTGAAACAGTAACCTTTCAGGGAGGCTAGAGAAAATGTATTAAAATGAAGCACCAAGCTAGTCTATAGCTGCTAGCACTCACCAGAAGTGGGAAAAGAAACATTTGCATTAAAGACCAAAATGAAAACATGGATGGGAAAATATTGCCACTTATTTGTAGATACTACCTTTAGTATAGAAAGAATCTTTATAGGTTTGTAATAAAGTGACTAAGTCACTCACTTAAAAAAAAGAATAAAATATCTAAATGAATAGCTGATATATTTATTAGAGGTTTTAGCTTCCCAAGTAATGGATAAAAATATATGTTTGAACCACAATGCATTAGTCTTACTGAGAGGGTCGCTCATATTCCAGATAATGAGAGTGCTGTCCTGGCAAGCTCCCTTCTCCCCCAAAACCCTTCCCTTTGGGCATGTGGAGAAGTGTTCTACAGTTCTCAGTCCTGTCACCCTGTCTGTCCTCTGTGATGCCATGTGATGCTGAGCTTGACCTAAAGCTTAGGCTCTGTATGGCAGCAAGTGGCAGTGTCCTGGCGCAGCCAAAGGACAGCATTCTTTCTGTTTGCAATTGAAAGTTTCTACCCTTGGTCAATACCTCCCTATTTTCCCCACCTCTGGCAACCAGCATTCTACTTTCTGATTTGATAGGATTGATTGTTTGGGACTCAGCATATATGTGAGATTAAGTGGTGTTCCCTAAAAGGACACTTTTTAAATTTGAACTACAAATGGTAGCACAATGTGCTATTTTTGTCTTTTAAAAGTTTGGTCTTTAAGTATCTCCCATCGTATTGGAAGCCCCATTTCCTTTTAACCATGTGGGCTCTTGAATGCTTATTGAGTGTTATGATGTTCCAAGTCATCTGAACAGAATTAATTCAGAAATTTAAAAAAATCATTTCTTCTTGTCTCGGTCTGATATTCACCATCTGGGAGACTCAGCATCACTTTCCCAGTAGGCTTAATTATGTCAAACACACATCCACATCTAGCGAATACAGGAAAACAGCCTTTCTCTGCTTTAATTATGTAAGATCTGCTACAAAGTTTTGTCTTTGCTCTCTTATTCTGAATCTAACTTAATTAAGTACGGCTCTCCTGGCATTCCAGAGGGAAGTAGCTTGCCACTGGTTAGCACAATGATAATAAATACCAACAACATCCAAGTGTACCTGGAACCCAGGCATGGTGGGGTACACCTGTAATCCCAGCACATAGAAGGCAGAGCAGGGGGATCACAAGCCTAAAACATACCTGTGCATGGTTCAGGGTCTCAGAAACTAAACTGTGTCTGGGAAGACGAACCAGAGAGTGTGACATGTTTTACTTCTAGCTCAGAGGACATGAAGTTCACTGAGGAAATGTTCTGATATGACACAGAGTTGAAGATTCTCTGTTGTCAGTGGGGCTCACTACAGTTAGTAACTCTGTGTTGCTTTATGGTAGACTTCTTACAGGTCAGCCTAGTCTTAATTCAGTATTTCAGTAGACAAGATTCTGGGCCCTGGTATGGCAATCACTGAGATGCAATGCCACGTCTTTCTCCACACTGCTCTTGGATGGTGACTTGTTTAGGAAGCTCCTTTATGGCAAAGCTGCACAGTGACTTGTCCCATGTGAAGGATCAGCTTGGAGGGTCCGGGTGGGGTGCTTCATGGAGAAAAAACAGGCTCAAGTTGTTGGAACAAGAACTCCTTATACCTCACCTCAAATCCTGCCTGCAAATCAGTGTAGCAACTTCTCAAGGTTTAATTAGCAAAGAAGTGGCCTCATCTCTGTTGCTTTTGCTTTTTGATCCCTGTTCATGATAAAGGAGGGGTTGCCCATTTATCTGACAGTCTGGCTTCTTCATGCCGAGAACCAGGGTCTTAAGTCGTTTTAGGTACCAAAAAAGATTATGGAAGGTTTGTGATAACTGTCTTTGACTGCCAATCATCTAGGAGTTACAGCAGTTGAAGAGAGAAGGAAGAGGGACAAGGAGAGGTCCAGGCAGCAGGCGTTACTCTCTGGTCTCTTATGTGACTAGAACTGGTGTTAGCCAGGCATGCATGTAACTGAACGTTTTCTGTGCCCGCCTGACTCCCACAGCCCCACCGTCAGGACAAATCTCTCTCACCCACCAGTCCCCCAAGTAAACACACAGAGGCTTATATTAATTAAAAACTGCTCAGCCATTAGCTCAAGCTTACTACTGACTCGCTCTTACACTTAAACTCAGCCCATTTCTGTTAATCCATATGTTGCCATGTGTTCCGTGGCTTTACCTGTGTGCCATTACATGCTGCTCCCTGGATGGCGGGCTGGTGTCTCCTACTCAGCCTTCCTCTTCCCAGAATTCTCCTTGTCTGCTTTATCCTGCCTATACTTCCTGCCTGGCTATTGGCCAATCAGTGTTTTATTAAACCAGTGTACAAAAGCATTATCTCACAGCACATGTGCATGTGGGGAAACCTTGTGGAGATGTTGACAATATGTAGTTCAGGAATTGTTTGCTTTGTACCCAGGTAGACCCCAGGTAGAAGGCGTCTAGGAAAGCTATCAATGGCAATTGTCTTTTCTGGTTTGACTGTTTTTCTGGTGTGCCGAGTCTTACTTGCAAATGGCAGCTTCCACACTAGAGTCCTCCAGAGTAACAACTTTTATTTGGAAGGAGAATACCATTCTGATAAAGTGGGAAGGCCACTGGGTAAGAAGTTTGGGTGTTGAGTTCTGGCTCCCCCACGAACTAGCACTGAGAACTTTAGCAGGCATTTCTCCTGTAAAATGGGAAGACTAGTGATCACTGTGGCCGCATCCAAACGTTATGGGACTTGATGATGTAAAGACCTTTGCCAAGGGTGAAATGCCCCGAAGGGTGGAGGTGTCTTTAAAATCAGTTTCCTGATTTCCCTTTGGGCCCAAGATGACAATACATTTGGAAAACATTATGTTGAAGTTCGCTGAAAAGTATTTCCTGCAGAAAGATAGACGGGCCCACTGCCCATTTAAAAACAGAAAAGTGAAAGTTGAGAGCATTAGATGGAAACTGAGCTCCCACAAGCCCCCTCTTTGGGTCTTCCTCTGGGAAACACTGGTGTTCAGGGGTTTGTTTAGCAAGATAGCTGTCTTGACTCCCAAGTGTAGCTTACAGGCATATCCTTCCCCCAGAGCGAAAACAGCTAAAGAGAGGTTCAGATTGGGAGCTGAAGCATTCAGCCAAATCCAGACCTGTCTGTGAGCTGTGTGCAAGAACAAGCTGGTTCTGTGTCTGCAAGCCTGGGCGTTTCCCTTTTCTTAGTCTGAAAGCGGTTGTCCTTGTAGTCTTCAGCACTGGGTGTGACCTACTTGGGTTGTCATATCGGTCACATTGGACTAGAAATAAAACCTTACCAGTCACAAGTGCCTACACTGTGTCCAACACCACTGTGTCCAACACTGTTCTAAATGCTCACACCTGGCCACTGCCATTGTTACCAGCATCCCTATTTGATAGATGAGAATGGTTGGGTTTTCCCCCACTGGCACATGGCTAGCAAGTGGAGGAGGCTTTCAACCCAGAAAATTCATGGGATCTCTGGCCTCCACTGCACTTCTGGACATTTTATAGAGGAAGTGGGTGGTTTATGGGCTTAAGGCCTATTAACTGCAATAATATCAACTAAATTCATGAACTGTTTTTAATATTTTTTAAATAAAGCAATTCCTTGTGCTAACTCTATCCATCATAAAAGATATGTTTCTCTTGACTGGACTATAACTGTTTGTTGAGCAAACATTAGTGTTTATTCAATACTAGTTTAACTCTTGTGTTCAGCCAAGTTTGGCAAATGGTTACATAGGGGATTTCATTTCTTTGGGTGCTCATAGCCCATAATAACAAATTATTAAATCAGTTGAGGGCACAAAGAACATTAGTCACTGAGGATGTCATCTGAAGCCAGTGACTCTTTCTTAGAGCTTTAAAGGAAGAAGAGGACCCAGGCAGAAGGACAGCTTAAACAGAGGATGTTCTAGAATGCCCACAGAAGGAGAATGAAAAGAAATGTTTGGAGATGTTCAGTTGGGTGTTGCTGTGGCATGGGAAGAGTAGAGGTTGCTGAAGGGAGTGAATGAGTAAGGCAAGGCTTGGCCTTGGAGAAGTTTGGCGATGAAGGACTCTGGGAACCATGTGATCAGACATGGCTTTCTGACTGCCAGAGAGAAGAAGCCAGTCTGGTAACACATGGAGGCTGCCATGGTGACCAGCCAGGCTGGAGCAGCTGAGCATCTGGATCAAAGTATCATATTTAATTCTACCTAAAAAAAAAAAAAAAACAAAAAAACTTAACAACAAATTAACAGACATGGCAAATGAATAAAAGTTGTAAAGTCATTCATAAGGATATGTTGATACTGAGCAGAGTAAGTTTGATCCTGAAGGGAATAAAATAATGAAACAGTATTATAACAATGTAAGCATAAAATTAAATAATATAGAGAAAAAAGAACCTTTGATGATAAAATAAGAAAAACAGCTGCAACAAATCGAATTTGATGTAGAATACCAAAACAGTAGGAAAGAAATTGGAATTAGGATTAAAAAATAGATTTTCAGAAGGTGAATTTGATAGGTCAGATTAAAATTATACCTTTTAAAAAGAAATTCTCTAATATAAATCCTGTGATTCCTTGGTAGTGAGGCAGACACAGAGGACCCTGGGAACAGCAAGGAAGTAGCTTGGGTCTTATCCCCAAGAACCAAAGGCCCATGAGAGAATCCCTCATCCACACACAGTCATCTGGCCTCAGCAGCCTTGTGTGTGGGCTCCACATGCGTCACTGGCTTCAGATTTGCATGACTGCACTGAGAAGTGTGTTGTCCTAATATAATAAGGGAGAGAAGCAGGTCCAAGAGGTGGAAAGGTAGAAGATAATGAGATTGAATGTGAATATTTAGAGTTTTAGATGTTTAAAATTAACCCCAGGCAACTTAGTTGGCATTGTCTGTGGAGACACAAAGTGAGGGGCTAGGCACTCAGGTAAATGGTAGGGATGGACAAAAGACTCACAAGTCCTTGATATTTTGGGGTGATAGTGGACAAAACAACAGGTTGGAGAGAGGACTACTGATAATATTTTGGGAGAAAGGACAAAGAAGCTAATTAATACACATCAATCAAGGGAGCAGAGGAGACTAGAGGCTAGCACCTTTAACAGAATTAAACTTACACCACTGGGCTCATTCATCTAAAAGCCTGGGGTGGGAACCTTTTGCTGAGCCCCACTGTTAATTATATCTGATAAAGATGGGTGATGATTTCTCCACCTCTTTGTACTTGATTTCTTTTTATTTGATGAGTATCAACCCCATATACCTTTGAGTCTTGAATCCTGGTATTCAGATTTGTTTTTTGTTTTTTTTCTCCCCTGTGAGCATCAGTTCAAAGATAACCTTATTTATTGGACCATCCATAGATATCTGTGGACGCACCCGAGCTGCCTCAATCCTCACAGACCTCGTAAATGATTCCTAAAAGACTCGGGGATTCAAATTCTGGCTTCTGCTGAGAACAGAACATTTCCCAAACTGCCTGATGCTCAGCCCCAGCTGAGACCTAATGCAAGTATTTTGCTTACAAGAGCCCACCAATGCGAGGTGCTTCTAACAATATGTGTCAAGCAGTGTGCAGCTGATGGTGAGAGTCAGATTTATGCATATTGTGGTTGTCCATTTCCAGCTGCTTTGTGGAGCCAAACTTTTTATGTTAACAGATCACATTATTATCACATTTAGCAGAGAATAATGAGATATGGGGGTGATACATCATTGGCAGCTCATAGTACCGTTTGAAAGCATGCTTGTTTTAAAGTCTGCAATAATGGGCCAAAGGGAGAGAGACATTCTCTGGCATGCGTGCCCTCCTTCTCTCTCACACGCATAACTGTAGGTCTTAACAACTAGTCCAGAGCAGTTATTTGTAAATACTTTCCTTCCAGAAGGGGCCTATGCAGTGGCTCATTTCTCCCAATATCTAAGTGGATAAGGTGATCTCAAGATTGAGAGAAGTGACCAACAGGATTTGCTTAGTTTCCAAAGAGCATTCATCATGAATAGATGGACATTGCCTTCAAGGATTTGACTAGTTTTGATTCTTTGAAGACTGTTAGATACTGTGGCGTGGACAGAGAGACAATTGAAGTATCTTATATATGGGAACTTAGGGTTCCTTCCCCTGGCTTCATACCTCAAGCTTAGAGACAAGCCCTGTAAGTATTCTCTCTGTAACTCTTTGACCCCTTGTGATTAATTATCCAAACTTTCATAATCACCATACTTGAAATATGTGCTAATAATTCCCTATGTGACCATAAATTCTGTAACATCTTTGTTATATCTAAGATAGTCTGTTTACTCAGAACTTTACATCATTCTGGACTTAGGGGATGAGGCACTGTATTGTGGAAAAAAGAATAGTGTACGGCAATGTATCTGGGAACTGATAAGATGAGGAGGTTTTTTGGGTACACAGGGAAGATTGATGATGATGACAGGTAAGGGCAGAGGGAAAGAAAGGTGAAGTCCTTCAGAGCCTCAGCACAAGGCGAAGCACGTGAGCTTTATGCTGGAATGCAACAAAGGAGAGAGAAGGAGGCTCCATCATCTTCGGATTGAAAGACAGAATTTGTAATCAAATAACCACAGCTATATGTGACAAAGAATTCTTCCAGCTGAAAACATAATTTTCCTGGTGGTATTATTAACACAACATCATCTTCAAGTGTTTAAAATGGGTACAAAAATAAAAACAAATTTCTGTATGTCCAAAAGCTTCAGACTGTAGTTATCAGACAGTTCACTGCACAGTCGTGCCATGTGCTGGCCAGTTTAACTCTGGCAAGGTCCCGAGGTTCATTCCCTCCTGTTTCATCCATGCTCTGGGCCAGGAATTAAGAAAGCCAACAAAATATTGGATTTCAATGCAAAGTCTTTGAACCAAATAGAAAATGTTAAAGTACTAATGTAGAAAGGTCACAGCATAGACCTGGACTCTAAACATGGAAAGTGAAGGTTGCTACATATGCATAGAATATTTGGCCAGAGGAATGCTGGAGCTAGTCCTGAGGATAAAAAGAGGCAGTAGTAACCAAGGAAATATCCCTAAACCAAGCCTCACTGCCTGTAATTCCACATTTTTATTTTTATGTAGCAAATATGCTCCTGTAGAACACAGGGTGAATGCTCTTTGAAGGGTTCTCCAAATTCCCTTAATCCTCATCAGAACTCTGTGAAGAAGATATTATTGTTACCTTCATTTTTTATATAGAGGAACTGAGCACAAAGAGTAAGAACTTGCCCAGGGTCATTCAAGTACAAAGAAACCAAAACTCTTTCATGCTCTCTTCCAAGCATCCTGAGGTTTCCCTAGCATTCCCAACGCTTTCTGTACCACTGATTATCTTATCTACCTATGTCCTGACCCCAATTTCCATCCCTTTTGCTCTTGAGTTTGTTACAGAAAATTGGAGTCTAGAAAAGTAAAAGTTCAGTGAAAAGTGCCAAGGCATTAACTATGAAGGAATTCTCCAATGCTGCACACTCTGTGTGTCTGCTAAGGACAGAGGGAAATCAAATGCAAGCAGCACTTATCTTAGAGTGCTCAGATTAGCGGGAAAACTAGACATTAAGCAGATATACAGTGCAAGCAAATAGAAGCATCATTAAGAAACCAGTGGCTATTGCTATGACCTACCTGCTACTGTATGGAGAGGCTGTATAAAAGCCTCCTTGAGAAGGTGTCTTTTAAGCTTGCAAGTCTGGGATACACAGCAATAAGCTAGGAGAAAGCCAGGGGTAAAGGGCCTGCAGTACAAAGGTTCCTAGTTAAGAAATAGGTTCCCTGGGGAGATGGAAGGGAGCTCTGGTAAGTACAGGGTGTAGGGAGGAGGGAGCCTGGGGTGGCCGCAGAGATGGCAGGTCATCACACTGTAAAGTCTGACTGGCCAGAAGCTTTTTACATTCCACAATGGACAATTGTAAGCAGGGGGGATGTGGCGAGCAAGCAATGGGGGAAACGTAAGAACAAAAACAGACACAGACTGGAAACTGTCCCCACAGACCACAGAGAGGTGGCAGGGGCTCAGAGTAGGATGGGACCATGGAGATACCATAGACAAAAGCAAGATACACTTTTGAGTTATCACAAGTAGGACTTGTTGGTAGAGTGACTGTGGGGATGATGGAGAAAACTAATTTCACTCAGAATTCCCGGGTATGAAGTCTAAAACAATTTCTGGGTGCACTGAGTCACTTTACTGGGAGAAACAGCTGGGATCCAGGTGGGAGGCCGTCTAGGTTCTGTTGGCTGGCTGCTCTGGGCAAACCCGCAGATGAGGGTCTGGCACTACAAGAAAATGATTTGCCAGCTTTTTCTCCAAGTTTAGCAGTTTTCGTTTGTGATGCGTTCTAGCCTCTGTAAATGTGTTCAGTTCCAAATTAGAGGAGAGGAAATAGGTTACCTCATTATATGTTTATTTGCAGAATGTCAAGTAAGCTTAGCAAGTATAATTGGATCACATAGCTATCAGTAACTATATATATTTTTGGTTATTAAACAGGTCCAAATGTTGGCTTATATCTCTTTGAGGATCTTTATTCATTTCTTGGATTAAAAAAAAAGCTAAAAAACCAATTCTTAATACTAAGCCACTATTTTCCTGCCCATGAAATCATTCTTGTCCAAAAATGGTTTTCCTTAGTTGGAACATCTACCTATTATTCTGGTTATATCCCTATCGTTTTCTGTAACAGGCTTGTGTTTCATCAACAGCCTTTGCATGGTTTCTTTGTCAAAAATATTTCTCTGTGTAGAAGAAAGTTTATCACTCAGAATGTTAAATGCAATTATATTGACATATGGTGATAATGGGATAAAGCATACGGGTTAAAGGTTGTAGGAACCATGGCTTGGCAATTAGCGATGTAAATGAAACATTCATTATCCATCATGCTGAGAAGTTGATGAACTGTACAGTAAGTCTGAGCCCACAGTCAGGACTGACATAAGCCATTTCAGACAATACAGTGGAGTATTTATGAGCACCAGGGACAATGCTTCCGATCCGTCAGGGAAATTTCTCTACCTATTAGTTTATGTTGAATAAAGGCATTCAGAAGTCCACACCACACAGTTTTCCTTCCATAGAAATAAACATGAGGTTTTTAAACTTTCTCTTCAAATGAGACATTTGAGAATCACAGTAACTCAATGTTGATAACTGGTCCCATCTATAAAAGTCTGTTGCACATGAGATAAGCATTTACTTGATTTGTCTTGTTTGGTGTATTTCAAAGTGTAACCTTGGTTGGAAGGAAGCTGTAAATGTGGATATTTTATTTTCCAAATATTCATAACTCTTGTGTGTGAATTATAAAAGTACTGGCATTTTCAATCCTCCCCAAATGGCTAAGAAAACATTGAGACAGTGTTCCAAAATTACATTCCCTATATATCTGATTATCTTGCATTATTTTAAACTATTTCCCATGAGTGTATCACCAATCCAGAAAGTTTGAGTTTACACTGATTTCATATTTATCCAAACTTTTTCCAAGTTCTTTATTTTAATCACACACAATAATGCCTTTACAAGTGGAATAAAAAATCATTGGAGAAATGATAAAAACAAAATCATGCATTTATGTGAACCTTGTGGTATGGATGGGAAATTAAAGGAGTCCTGTTGGATGAAATTACTCAGTTGTGATGATCAGCCCACCATTACCCAGGGCCAGAAATTCCTTTGTTAATAGCTAGATTTTTTTTTTCCTGAGGCTTCAGGGAAGACAAATCAGTCCATGCGAGAACTATGTAAGAACAATATTAATAGCTAAGATGTAATAAAGATGCCTTGCACCTCTCCTAAATTCTCCATCAAATGTTAGGTAAGCTAGGCATTGCCCTAGGCCCCCCATAAAACAAACCATGTCTTTCATTGTTTTGATACCCCAGTCTCCTGGCTACCAGCCCTTTCTCAGTTTTGGTTTTGGTTTTTGACCCACTTAGTTGAACCAAATTCCCTCCTCCCACTTGGCCCCTCCTGCCCACTTCCCCATTTGTCTGCCCCCCTTCTTTACTTCAGACAGCACCCCTATTCTGCTTTCTACTGCACATGTTTACTGCCCCCACCTTAAGATAGCTCTCTCTTACCTCATGATCCCTTTTCTAGTTTGTTGACCAACACACACACATACTCACACACACACAAACACACACAAACACACACACACACACACACACACACACACACACACACACACACACACACACACACACATACACACACACATACACACACACATACAAACACACACATACACACACACACACACACACACACATAAATACACACACACACAAACACACACACACATACACAAACACACACATAAATACACACACACACATATATACACACATAAATACACATAAATACACACACATACACACATACTCACACACACACACACACACATAAATACACACACACACACACACACATAAATACACACACACACACAAACACACACACACACACACACACACACACACACACACACACACACACACTTTTAAATCTAGGTTCTCCATATGAGAGAAAGCATACTGCATTTGTCTTTTTGAGTCCAGCTTATTTCTTTCAACATAATGACTTCTAGTTCTACCCATTTCTTGTAAATGTTGTGACTTCCTTTTTCTTGATGGCTACATGCAATTCCACTGTTCATATCTGTCACATTTTCTTTATCCATTGAAGTATTGATGGACTTCTGTGTTGGTTCCTAGTCTTAGCTACTCTGAATAGTGCCGTAATGAAATTGGATGTGCAAATATCTCTGTAGCATGTTGACTGAGAGTCCTTGGAGTATATACCCAAGAGTGGTGTAGCTAGCTCATGTGATGGTTGGTTCTGTTTGCAATTTCTTGATGAATCTTCGTGCTGATTTCTGTACTGGCTGCCTGAACTTACATTCCTACTGGCAACGAAGAAGGACTTTTCTTTCCCCACATTTTCTCCAGCATTTGTGGTCAATGCTGACTGAGGTGAGGTGAGACCTCAAAGCAGATTTAATGAGCATTTCTTATGACTAAGGATGTTAAGCACTTCTTTAAATGTTTAGTGGAAATTTGTATCTTTCCCTCTGAAAACTGGTTATTCAGCTCATGGGGCCATCTTTTGACTAGATGACACTTGTTTTGTTTTAATGTTTAATTTCTGTGGTTCTTATATACCCAAGAAGCTAATTTATGTCTGATGTATAGTTGGCAAATATTCTTTCCACATTCTGCAGGCTGTCTCTTCCTCTGGTCACTGATTGTTTACTTTATTACATTACTTTATTACACCGAGCTTTTTAATTTCATGTAACCGATCTGGCAATTCTTAAGCTTATTTCCTAAGCCATTGGGATTCCCTTTAGGAAATCCTTGCCCAGAGAATTATCCCAAAATGTTTCCCTTTAGCAGCTTCAAACTTTCAGGTCTTTTTAAGAAATTTATTTGTATTTTATGTATAAGTGCTCTGCATGTATACCTGCATGCCAGAAGAGAGCATCAGATCCTATTATAGATAGCTGTGAGTCACCCACCCTGTGGTTGCTGGGAATTGAACTCAGGACCTCTGGAAAAACAGCCAGTGCTCTTAACCTCTGAGCTGTCTCTCCAGCCCCCATTAAGGGTCTTTGCTCATGATAGCTTCAGCTTTTTGAGATCTTTCATGCTTTTACATATAATTCTGAGATTGTTTTGTTAGCTCTGCAAAGACTGACCTTGGTATGTTTATGGGAATTGAAATGAATTTGTAGATCACTTTCAGATGATAGCCATTTTAAAATATTAATTCTGCCAATCATGAGCATGGAAGGTCCTTTCATCTTGTAGTGTTTCTTTGATTTCTTTCTTTAGTGTCATAGAAGGTTCGGTACAGAGGCTTCTCACTTCTTTTTCATTTCCCTTCCTTCCTTCCTTCCTTCCTTCCTTCCTTCCTTCCTTCCTTCCTTCTTGGTTTTTTTGAGACAGACTTTCCCTGTGTAGCCCTGGCTGTCCTGGAGCTCATGCTGTAGACCAGGCTGGCCTCGAACTCAGAGATCTGCCTGCCTCTGCCTTAGCTGTGTCCCATCATTTCTTCTGAGTTGAGTCTTCATTTTCATTTGACTCTAGGAATTTAAATTTTCCTCCCTGATTTTTTGATTGGCCCTGATTAGACAAGAGTATATTATACAGTTGCCATGTGTTTGTGCAGTTTCTATATTTTCTGGCTACTGATTTCTAGTTTCATTGTACTATTATATGGTAAGATAGCATAATTTGTTTTGATTCTTTTGTACTTGATAAGAAGATTTGTGGCCTAGCATGTGGCATATTTTACATGAGGTTCCAGGCTACTGAGAAAGATGTGTACTCTGTATCTGTTACATGGCATATTCTGTATACATGTGTTAGTCCATTGGCTCTGTTGTGTACTTTAAGTCAGGTTTGTTGGGTTTTAGTTTGGATGACATATCTAGAGATGGAAGTGGTAGGCTCATATATCTGAATACTTGGCTCCCAAGTTGATGGAACTGTTTGGGAAGGATTAGGAGTTGTGGCCTTGTTAGAGGAAATGTGTCATAGAGGTGGGCCTTCAGGTTTCAAAAGACTCACACTATTCCCGGTATCATTCCCAGAGTGTGTGTGTGTGTGTGTGTGTGTGTGTGTGTGTGTGTGTGTGTGTGTGTTTCTGTGTGTGTGTTTCTGTGTCTGTGTGTCTGCCTTGTACTTGTGGATCAAGACATACACTCTCATCTGTTCCTACCACCATGCCTATGCTCTGCCATCATGGACTCTAACCCTCTGAGACTGTAAGCCCAGACTGAACAATTTCTTTTATAAGTTCCCGCGTTGTGGTGCCTTTTCATAGTAATAGAAAAGTAACTAAGACACTAAAAAGTAGCCACAAGAACACTCAAGTCCTCTTTATAAAGTGGCAATGATAGATACCTTATATCATTTGGAGATCAGCTATGGTAACTTCAACAGTTTGAATGCTACACAAATAGTTGTTTTGCTGTATTGCTTAGCAGTGACACCCCCCCAAAAAAAAACCAGTTTTCTTGGGCTCAGTGTAATAATAGGGTTCATGCTCCTCTCCCATTTCTTTTTATTTTCCTTTTTTTGGGGGGGAGTGCTTTTGTTCTTGAGGCAGAGTCTCACTGTGTAGCTCTGGCTGGCTTTGAACTCACTCAGTGATGGAATTACAGGTGTGCACCATCACACCTGCCTCTCCTTTCTTTCTATCTTAATGTTTTATTTTACAAAGGGTTGAATCTGCAGAGCCCACAGATTCCAAAGGCCAAGTGTACTTGGTGTTGGGCTGAGAAGCAGGCTGAGAACATATTTGCATCAGTGTGAAGACCAGGCAAGCCATCCTCATTCACCTTCTTGAAGTGTAAAATATAGGAGAGTCTGCCTTCAATGGAATGATAGAAAACTAAATTTTCTATCCAGTGATATACATTGGAATGATATAAAACCAAGTTTATAACCAAGCAATTTTCAGTAGTTTTAGACAAAATGTAAAGAAAATAGTTCTTGTGTACCAGAAAAGAAAAAAAGAAAAGGAAAGGAAAGAAAAGAAAGGAAAGGGAAAGTAAGAAAATGTCCTTAAACGCACAAACTATGAAACAGACCTCTTACAAGGATGACATTAATATACATGCCAAACTGGACAGGAAAAAGCCTACAAGGCCTCAAATCTGCACACACACACACATAAAAACTATGGGTAACCGAAGAAAGCTGGGAATGGGAAAAGTGTTCTTTCCCAGGGGCCAGCACATCAGTTGGTTGTCCAGTGCCAAATGGTCAGCCCTGAAAACATACCTACCAGTTACATTATATGGACTGAGCAGGTTGTATCTGGGAATATAAATGTATATAAATATATGCATTCCATAACAATTTGAAATAAGTCATGAATCTGAAGAAGAGTAAGGAGGGGTACACAGGCGGGTTTGGAGGGAGGAAAGAGAAAGAGAAATAGTATAGTTACATTATAATCTATTAAAATACAAAAGGTCCCAGAGCAAGATGTAGTGGTACACACCTGTAACCCCAGCACTTGGAAGACCAAGGCAGGAAGATTGTGAGCTACATAGTGAGATCCTGTCTCAAACATGTACAACCCCCCCCCCCCCCCACACACACACACACATACACACACATCAAACAAACTGCTTTTCTGGCTAATCTTGCCCAGCTTGTCTTGATGATAGAGATTTTTTTTCTCTTTCTGTTAAGGCTTGGGCTACTGTTTTCATAGTTTCCCAAGTGATCACAGTGTGTCAGGAATGTCCTGTAAATTGTCGCTTTCTTACAACCCTTTCTGTGGTGCAGACATTATCATGTTTCATTTCAAAGATGGAGAAACTAAAGCACAGGGCCACATCAGTTCATCACTGCTAGCAACTCTGAAACCCCTAAAATCTGCAACCTCATCCCAGAGGTGCTGGATCCTGTCTCTTCCTGCGTCTTTAGCTTGTCTTTTTAATCTCAATTTCTTTATGGTTTAGAGTTGAAATTGTTTTCCCTGTGGTTCGCCCAGGTTTTCAAGCAGTTAATCTCATTATTATTTGAAAGGCTCCAATTAAATTTAAAAATACCTGTCCCTTCCAAGCCCTGTAGCCTTAAAATAGCGCTAGTGTCTCCTAGCACTCAACTGCCTGCGTTTCCTCCCCTCTTCCGTCTGAGCCCCATTTCTGTGTTTGTACCGTTCCATCACTTCCACCTCCCCCGCCCCGTGGGGTTATTTTTTACCAAAATTAATTAACATGTAGGGTCTCGTAAGTATGTTTTCTTGCTCAATCCTTTTTACCAGTTGTTACATAGGTATAGGAAAGGAACGATTCTGACATTGTGACTGCACATATTTGTTTAAGATGAATTAATTTGTTCATCCTGTGATTATAATTAGGAAGTCGGATAGCATGCATAAAGATCTGGTAGAAATCAGTCATCTTTTTAGCCAATTCTGATGTTTTGCTAGTTTTATAAAAGATGTCCATTTTATGAAAACACTAACATGGATGGGGAATATAATAAAGCTCTACCTAGATCTGTGGTCCTCAACCTTCCTAATGCTGCGGCCCTTTAATACAGTTCCTCATATTGGGGTGATTCCAATCATAAAATCACTTTGTTGCTACTTCACAACTGTAATTTTTCTACTGTTATAGATTGTAGTATAAATATTTAATATGAAGGATATCTGATATGTGACCCCCAAGGGGGTTGCGACCCACTTGTTGAGAATTGCTGCCCTAGATGAAGAGCTACAGGCAATTAATAATGGAGGGAGAGAGAATCTCTTTCTAGATATAAGCCCCAACAGGTTATCCAACCTCAAGCAGTCAGCCTTAAACAAATACACATAAGGGCAACACTAAATGGATGTAGCAGATTGTATTTATACAGACTTATATGCATGTACACACACAGTTGTGTATATGTATATCTAAATATAGATTTATATTATACATGTATATGTAAATATATAATAATTAAAGAAGTAAAGGTCATTAATTTTATGAATTTAAGGTGGGTAGGGAGAGAGTACAGGGGGAGAGGAAGGGGTATAAATGATGTAAATAAAATTTTAATTATCAAAAATTTAATGATCAAAAAAATTAATAAAATAGTCACTTCTCCTCAATGGAAAATATCTGAGGGTAATATGAGTTGTTTATTTCATTTCTTCTTAATTGACACACAGTAATTCTAAGGGCTTTTTGTGAAGCTGGATGCATTCCAACAACAGCAGAAGACCACTTTGGGAAATTAAAATTAGCTTGGCAAATGTGCACAGGATTTGAGTAGTAGAGAGCAGGGGGGAACGGTGGGATTGGGGTAATAAATTCCAATTAAGGAAATTCTGTTGTTTATATGATTTGAATTTGGTTTTGTAACATAAATTGTTCCTTTTCCCAGTGGAAAGGTTTAAGCTAATAGGCTCTTTCCTGTCAGTGAGAACTTGGAGCGACCTGCTTCAGCTTCTCCTCTTTAACTAAAGCCACAGGTTTGTTAGATCTGTGTGGCTGCCTGCCAATAATTTATACAATCAAAATCTGCACTTAACCTTCCCTAGGGGTGTAGTCCTTTGCAAAGCTGTAAAAGTTTGTCTGTGTTGCTCCTTTAAAAGCTGACAAGAATGTGGATACAAGCTGTTCTCAAAGTCAAAGACTCCATGAGGCTTATAGCAAGTGATTGGTTGTCCATCTGAGAATTGTTCTGCTTACAGACCCTAAATTGGCAGTCACCTCTAAAAAAAAAATTAAAATAAATATCTTTTGTCAAAAATATTGCAATTGCAGTAGTTTGAATGTAATTGGCCCCCATAATCTCCTAGGGAGTGGCACTATTAGGAGGTGTGGCTTTGTTGGAGTGGGTATAGCCTTGTTAGAGAAAGTATATCACTGTGGAGGCAGGCATTGAGGTCTCCTACACTCAGGATACCACTCAGTGTCTCAGTCGACTTCCTGTTGCCTGTAAGATGTAGCACTCTCAGCTACTACTCCAGCACCATATCTGCCTGCATGCTGCCATGCTCCCCACCATGATGATACTGGATTGAACTTCTGAAACTGTAAGCAAGCCCCCTCAATTAAATGTTTTCCTTATAAGAGTTGCTATGGTAATGGTGTCCCTTCCCAGCAATAGAAACTCTAAGACAGTGATTTAATAAACTAAAGTTCACCCCTGCAGAAACCTCTCCATAGCATAGTTAAGAAACTGTAGCCAGCCTACTTTGGCTTGTGGTGGCTGATGATTATTCAATAAGCAATCATATGCCATGGTAGAGTAATGAAGGACTTGTGGGTTCAAAGATAGCTTGTGAAGGTGTGTTTTCACAGTGTGCTGAATGAATGTAGGAGTCAGTGTGAACTGCCATTAGCTGGGGTGGCACTATTAGGAGGTGTAGCCTTGTTGGAGGAAGTGTGTCACTGTGGGGGTAGGCCTGTAGGTCTCATATGCTCAAGCTGTGCCCAGTGTGGTACCCAGTTCACTTCCTATTGCCTGCAGATTGAGATGTAGAACTCTTAGCTACCTCTCCAGAACCATGTCTGCCTGCATGCTGCCTTGCTTCCCACTATGATGATAATGAACTAAACCTCCTAAATGTAAGCCAGGCTCAATTAAATGTTTTCCCTTATAAACATTGCCATGGTCATGGTGTCTCTTCACAGCAATAGAAACTCTAAGACACTGGGTGACTGTTGACTTCAGGCAGTGAGTTCAATACAGATGAGACTTTATGAACTCACTCAACTGAGTTTTCTCCATTAACTCAGTATGTTTGTGATCATGGGGATGCAGACTGAATATAACAGTGAAGGACTTTCTTCCTGTTTCCTCCTTGTGGGGAGGTGTGGTGGTAGTGGGTGGTGGAAGTAAACAATAAAGGATCCAGAATGAAAACAAAATCATTTTGAATAGTAATGTCGTGTGTATGGTAGAGTAGGACTGGAGGGCAGCAGTTTCAGTTGGAACAGGTGGTATGTTGAAGAAGGCCTCACTTCTGGTCTCACAGAAGTATTTATGACAAGAAGAAGCCAGATGTGAGAAAATCTAGTGGTAAGATACTGAACAAATGACAAATCTCAAGGTCTTATGGCAAGAGCAAGGTTGACACACTCAAAACCAAGCACACATGTGTATTACTAGCACTTGAGAATGGAGGCAAGAGGTTCAGGAGTCCAAGGTCATCCTTGCTATGACTACCCTGGACTACATAAGACATTGCCCACCCCCATACACACACAAAACCAGGAACAAAAAAAATTTATCTAGTCAAGGATGGAATGGTATAAGATGAAATGAAGGAGATTCACGGGGACTAGATGACTAAAAACATTGTTCCAAAAAACAAGGTAAGTAAAGTCATTGCTCATGAGCATTATCCAATTGTTCATAAAACTTAATTTGACCAAAACAAAATTGAATGCTAATTGGTTTAAGAGGAGACTTTAATAATATACCAATTGTTTTAAATGAAAGAGAATTAAGTTTCCTTCAAGTTAGAAATAAAAGAGCTAACGAGGAAAGAAAATTGACACCTCCTTATCCAGTGACCATTAGTAATATATTCTTGCCACAAAGCACAGAGCCAGCTACTCAGTGGCTGGCATTAACCTCACATGGAAGGGCTTTGCCTGTGGAGGGAACATATGGAATCCCATGAAAGTTTCAGCTCTTCTGCTTGAAGCTAATTTGTAAAAACCAAGAATGACATTGCATAGACACTGTGCTTATGCTGGAGTTTGAATTTTCTAAAGGATAAATCTTCAATTGGGAATTATAAAGATAGATTTTTAAAGGCCATCAAGGCTAATTATTTGTTTTATAGGCAAGAAAGCTGAAAATATGGGGTTGGCTAAGATCAGCAAGGTGACTAGTGATATAGAGACATGACTCTGCTTTCTAACTCTTGATCCAAGTGTCTTTTCACTAGAGGAGGCTATGCCTCCTACATCTGAAAACACAGAACCAACCAATGGAGGGATGGATGAAAGGATTGTTTATTCAAAAACATCAAGAATTGCACAATCATTCATTGGACAGTGGGCCTACTTGGGTAGAGATGCAAACACCAGAACCCTGTATAGTGCCTGTTTCTGTTTCCTGTGCCTCGCCTTTCCTTAGTCTGGTCTAGGCACACGTACAAACCCACAAATGCATCAAAGCCACTTGTGAGTGCTGTCATCAAATGCGAGGGTTATTTAGTCTTATCTTTCTTAGCAATATTCAATATTATTAACTCTTTCTTTCTGTTTTGTAGTGGTTTTTTTTTTTTCAAATAAAATCTTGCTATGTGGCCCACCTTAGCCTTGAATTAATAATTCTCCTACATCAACCTCCTGAATGCCAGGATTTCGGGTGTATTCTGCCATATCCAGCTTTTTTTTTTCCATATCCCATTTCACCTTGGCTTTTATGACATTATTTTTCCTGGTTTCCTTCTGTCTTCTGGAAACTTCTGTCTCCCCCTTTGCTGTCCTTTCCTCTTAAGTTTCACTTCTCGATATTGGAGTTCCCACACACTAATTTTTCTCTAATGCCACACCTATTCTGTGACTCACTACTCCTTTCCTCAGAGTGTAACTAACTGCTTCTGAACCAAAGCTTACACCACGAACTTGCCTACCAGCATCTTTAAATGCGATCTTAGCTACTGTTCTATCACTGTGAAGAGACAGCAGGGGCACAGCAGCTTGGAGAAAAGAAAGCATTTAGTTGGGGCTTGCTTACAGTTGCAGAGGTTCAGTCTGTTTTCCTTCTGGCAAGGATGATGGCAGCCTGCAGGTAGACATGGTGCTGTAGAAGTAGCTGAGATTTCTACATCCAGATCCAGGCAATGGGAGGAGAGAGGCACTGGGCCTGACCTGGGCTTTTGAAACCTCAAAGCCCATCCCCAGTGACACACCTCCTCCAACAAGGCCACACCTCCTAAACTTCCTCAACTACCGCCACTCCCTCATGACTGTGTTCAAGTATCTGACCCTGTGGGGTCTTATTCAAACCACCGCAGATGTCTGACAGGCAGTCACGTTTAACGTGCCCTAAACAGAATGCTTGCCTTTTCTCCTAAGTTTTCCCCACATCACTGTATTTTCTCAGTTGGGACCACTTCAGCCACCTTTGCCGCCAGGTTCTCTTTTAGATACTCAGGCTCTCAATTCCAGAAGCTACATCCTTGAGCAGGGCTTCTCACCTTGAGAACTCCACCAGCCTAGCTGGCTTCTTTGCTTTTCCCTTTTCTCTCTTTCAGGCCAGTCTCTACTGAACACATGCCTAATCTGCACAAAACACCAAATGTAAATTGTGCTTCCCCATCCTTACTTAAATTCTGGACTCCTGTCTCATTGCCTTTGAGGAAAATCCAAATTCTTTCCCAGGACCCACAAGTTCTGTGTCATGTGGTCCAACCTGCCACATAGTCTCATCTTGCTCCTCTGTTGCCGTACCAAGCTTCCCTGTGTTTCAGCAGTCCCGGGCTCTTTGCAGAGGCTCGTTCTTCTCTCTGGATTACTTTGGGTTTGGAATATGATAAAGCTCATTATCTCTCATTGTGTGGGAATGTGAACTGAAATGTAACCTTATTAATGTCTAGACTTCCCACACTGACTTCCCTTCCACTTCATGTTCTTTCCCATCACAGTGTTTATTCTGGGTGGCACTTATCACTATTAGAAATCCTCTTTAAATAGATTTATTTACTTACTATCTCTGTTCACTAGCCTGCAACTCCTTACCAGCCACAGACTGGTCTGTCTTGTGGAAAGCTTGGTAATCAGTGCTAAAAACAATGTCCCACGTGCAGGAGTTAAAAGATTTTTGCTGTGAGATGATTAGTGAGTGAATTCATTAATAAATGATGAATTGTCCTTCCTTTGCTACCATATAATCTTCTGAACCTAAAACCATAAAATCTTGAGATTTGCATGCCGTTTCTAAAAGTCTAGAAGCCCAGTCCACACTGGAGTTTTACCTTTGCCCAGTCCACACTGGATTCTTACCTTTGCCCATAGCTCCCAAACTTGTGTGACATGGTCAATCCCACATCACCTCATTCATTTCCTTTCTTCACCTGTTGCTTAAATCTTGGATCCCTTTTACACAGAGAAATCTTTCTGATCCATCTTCTCATTTACCAAAATGTGGCAGAAACAAGGAGGCTAGGTAGGTAACATCCAAGTGATTTACCAGGGCCAGGGAGGTATGAAACCCCAGCTGCACAGTATTTTTGTTCTCTCACAGTCCAGTGGAAGGAAGGATTGGACATGTAAAGAGCCAACCTACACTTCATGTGTATGCTGTGTGTTTAGCCCAGAAGAGACTAGAGAAGGGTCATGTCACCAAATACAGTGTGAAACACAAAGAAACATCTAAGCTTTACCTGTAGCTTGAACTCATTCAATGCCTTTCATGCTCCTAGAGAGCATGTGGGATCCAGGTACTGTTCGAAGTCCTTGCTCTAGTTTGCTTTCTGTATTGTGAGAAACACCATGACCCAAAGCAACTCAGAGTCAAGAGGGTTTATTATTTCAGCTTACAGGTTAGAGTCCATCATGAAGGGAAGGCAGGGGAGTAAGTCAAGGCAGGAACCTAGAGGCAGGAACTGAAGCAATGCCATACAGCAGTGCTTCTCAACCTTCCTAATGCTGTGGCCCTTTAATACAGTCCTCATGTTGTAGTGACCTCCAACCATAAAATTATTTTCACTGATACTTCATAATTATAATTTTGTTACTGTTATGAGTCATAACATAAATATCCGTGTTTTCTGATGGTCTTAGGTGAACCCTGTGAAAGGGTCAACCCTCCGAAGGGCTTGCAACCCACAGGTTAAGAACCACTGCTTACTGGCTTGCTCCTCATAACTTGTTCTGCCTGATTCTTATACAATGTAGGCCCACCTACCCAGGGGTGGCACCACCCACAGTGTCCTGGGCCCTCCCATATCATTATTAATCAAGAAAATGCCCCGCATGCTTTCCTAAAGGCCAATCTGATGGAGGCTCTTCTCCATCAGGGTTCCCTCTTCCCTCGCTTGTGTCAAGTTGACAGAAAACTGACCATTGCAGTCCTCTTCGGGTATCGTTCTCAAACTTCACTGGACTTTAGCACTGCACTCATGGGTGAAGAAATAGAAATGAGTTAACTTGCTTAGGATCTCATGAGCAGTGAATGATGTGACTGAACTTCAAATGGAAGCAGCCTTAGCCTGGCACCAGGCTCATTGACATAAGTGGATGAAGACTCCAGTGTCAAATGGCTTAACATCAGACTTAGAGAAAAAGTGGAGGCTTATCAGATGGAGATAGAGGGGGAAATTGCATCCTAGGAAGAAAGAACTGTAGACGAATGTCTACGCGGTCTTATTAAATAAAGAACACAGAGCCAAATACAGGGATGAAAGCCTTAGAGATCAGGGAAATGTGAGAGCCAACAACCACCTTACCTCACCAGCTCTGTAGCTTCCAAAATGCCCGACTTCCTGTCTACCCAGGCTTTTATTGCCTTGCTGTTCTGTCCTCTCATTGGCTCTTAGCTCAGCTACCTCACTTCCTTGTCACTGCCTATCTGTGCAGACCTCCAAGTCTCTATGACTGGTACTGGGATTAAAGACACATGTCACAACACTGATCTCTTCCCAGTGTGACCTCAAACACACAGAGACCCTGCCTGCCACATGATCAGATTAGGGGCGTGTGCTACCACTGCCTAACTTTTGTGTTAATGGCTTGCTATTTCCTCTGATCTCCAGGCAAACTTTATTTATTAGCATATAAATAAAATATCACCACAAAGAACACAGTTGTGTGCCAGGATGTTTCAGAGGCAGCAAGCAGCCAGTGAGGCTAGAGCAGAAGGTCCAACTGAGAGCGATGGACGTCATTTTATCAGTTAAAACACACAAATCAAAAGTTGAAAAATTGGTCACCCCTAGGGTAGCTAAAATATACTTAGAGAATCTTCCTTTCTCGCTCCACCCATCCCAGTGTGTGTGTGTGTGTGTGTGTGTGTGTGTGCGCGCGCGCACACACACACGTGCGCGCGCGCTTGCCCACGTGAGTGCAAGTAGCAGCTTAAAGGTAGATGCCATGTGTCTCCCTCCAGCTCCACCCCAACACCAGTCTGAGGTAGGGACTCTCAGGGAACCTGGAGCTCACTGTTGCAGCCATACTAGCTAGCCAGGCTTCCTGCTTCCACCCCTGAAGCACTAGGGTTACTGGGGTGCACCACTGTGCCCAGTATTCATATCGGTGCTGGGGTTCAAACTTACACTCATGTGCCTGCACGGCAAGCACTTATTTAACTGAGATGAGCTGTCACCTCAGTCCTTGTCAGAAAAACTTTTTTTTTTTTTTTCCTTTTTGAGACAGGGTTTCTCTGTAGCTTTGGAGCCTGTCCTGGAACTCACTCTGTAGCCCAGGCTGGCCTTGAACTCACAGAGATCCACCTGCCTCTGCCTCCCGAGTGCTGGGATTAAAGGCGTGCATCACCACCTCCTGGCTCAGAAAAACTTTTAAGACAGTTTAAGATATATGACATTACTTTAAAAACCTCTTTTAAGTAAAAAGGCAAATGTTGGACTCTGCACACTACATTACAGCGTTAGTGTAGTATTACATGGCATCTAGCTTGTGAACTGTTTAAAATAGTCATCATTTCACATGGAACTATAAAAATGTACCCCAAATGTTAGAGGCATAAAGACTGCTAATAGAAGTTTGTGGAGATTTTGGTAACCTCTGATTCATGTTCTCAAGTAAAAAACCACATTTTTTGGTGAAAGGAAACGTGCATGTTTGTCAAGATTTCTTTTCTTTTTTATTTTATGTGCATTAGTGTTTTGGCGTGGATGTCGGGTTCCCTGGAACTGGAGTCACAGATAGTCATGAGCTGCCATGTGGGTGCTGGGACTTGAACTTGGGTCCTCTGTAAGAGCAGCCGCTGAGCCATCTCTCCAGCTCTATCAGTATTTCTTGAGGTCTTATTTTTCAGTGGATATTCAGAGCCACCTAGTGACCAAAAAGTATTTAAAATATAAAACAGGATAAGGAAGGGCTTCCAGGAAAAGAAAAAGCAATCCTCATCCCTGTCTTTGGTGCCCAGAGATGAAGCTGTATCCAGTTTAGGTCTACAAGGTGAGATCTATCACATGGTAAGTGGAATATGCCTCTTGACCCTTTTTAGAGACCCCCAGACATAGATCTGAGATAGTGTGTATAGCTAATACAGATGGCATTTACCAAATGTGCCCCACACAACTATAAACCTTTACTCACAAGTGTGCCTCCCTTCCTTGGCCTCTGCTACTATGAAGAAGCTTATGTGCATTGTGTCCTGAGAAGAGGCACAGCAAGGTAAAGCGGTTCTGAAGGTAAATCGCAGGCTGGCAGAAAGAAAGGCACAGGGGAGTCCTAAACTTCCCAGATGAGGCTCCCGGTTTCTGACTGCTTTTGAGCAGGAAGACAGTTACACTCGTTTGCTTTATCTCCTTTTTTCAAAATTCTGCTGAATCTTGGTAGGTACACGTTTCTTGCTGGGTATCGGTGCGATCGTTTCAAGTGTATTGATGGAGCCAGGGCTCTTACTTTGGTTGCAGTAAAGTCCTACAGCTTAGAAGGACACACTAGGAGACGAAGGGGGACAGATAAGATGTGGCCATGGTGCAGAGTACTGTGATGCTTGCAGAGTACTTTGGGGGACTTTGTTTTATGGTGAGTTCAGAAGATAAATTGAGATACAGCTCATTGGAGGGTGGGTGGTAACATGGTAAGCCGATTACAGACAGCTGATTCTGATGAGTTTAGATAGAAATTATTAGCATGTGGTGATGTGGAATTACTGAGGAAAGAGGGGGGACGATGGGTCAGACAACAGTGGTTGTGGATGGTGTGAGCGGGTGATGGAGAGGGTGTGATCTGTAGATTAAACACATTGAAGATTCCTCATACCAAGCACCAACATGGTCCATTAAATGCACTAAAGATTCCTCAGAGGCGCCCAAATGTGTCAGTGCTTCAGTAAGGAAAGAAAGTTCAGTACTTCCTGGATTACTTTGACCAAGAACAAGCCCCAGACACATTTCCCACTTCTCTCCGTATGTCTTCTTTCTGTCATTTGTGGTTTGGGGCTTGCTGTAGTCTGTGCACATTTGATCAGCCTCCATTGCCTGTGTCTGTGTATCAGCCCTGAGCCTGCCTGATGTCTAGCTGTGAATCTGACCATTCCTAATGAAAGGCTTTGCTCTGGATTTATTGAACAGCAGAGGAAGCATGACATGGGAAGGAGCTGGGGACACATTACAGACACCTTTTGTAGAGTTTTTCAAGGGATTAAGCAGCAACACTGATCCCTGTTGACCTTTGGACACTCAGTGCTGTGAGTATATCCTTATCAAGTGACAGCCGCATGTTGCTGTCAACTCTGTGGTGGGTATTGGCTGTATAAAGTTGATTTTCACCATATCTGCTGTTTTTAGCAAATGACTAACACACATATATACACACATGCATTGCTCTCTGGGTCAGGGTCATGGAAGACTACATAATTTAATATTAAAGCTATGTATTATCTAGGTTATAAAGGCCGATCACATGGGCAATCCAAGGCAAGTAAGGTTGGTTGTTACATTGTTCTCTTTGAGCACACAGAAGGACAGCACTCTAAGTCTTAAGTGACCTCAAGGTGTATTACTAATTGGCTTTGGGAGCCAGCAAAAGTTCCAGTCTCTTAGAATGTAGGACGTATTTCTATAATCATGTATTACCCCAGTATGAGAAAGGTGAGTCCGAAGTGCCTATCCTATGATGTTATGATTGACATGGTATTAGTAATAGTTATAGGATACCAGGCAAGTAGCTAGTATGTGGTGGTGGAAGTTTGAGATTGATGCTGGCAGCCACCCACCCACCCACACATTCATTCATTCATTCAAGCAGGTAGAGTGTGCCTGCCAAGTGATGGATGCTGAGGCTCAGTAACATCTATAGACTGCAGCCAGCCAACTACACCTGGCTCTACATCCAGCAGCCACATGAGATCCAAGTGACAAGCTCCTTGTCATTCTACATCTTATCTAAACCAATTTATTTAATGTCAGAGTGGATATTAGAGCATACACACATGTACACACACACACACACACACACACACACACACACACACACACACACACACACACACGCTTGTCTTTGGGAATTTTAACCCAAGACTCAGAGTGGATGCCTGACTCTACAGACCATCCTAAGCCCTATGTGTATATGTATAATGTCTTTCTATTATACACTGTATGTGTCAGCCTTTTGTCACTGTGACAAATCCCTTCCAGGAAGCCAGGGTGGTGCATGTCTATAATCCCAGTACTTGGGAGACGGAGGCAGAGGATAAGAGGTTCATAGTCATGCTCAGCTACATAGTGAGTTCAAGGCTGGCTTGGGCTCTCAGAAATAGAAAAATAAATAAATAATAAAACAACTTACAAGTAGGAAAGGCTTATTTTGGTTCCAAATTCCAGGCTTCCTGGCCTTGATTTCTTGGCCTTGCTGCTCTGGCTATGCAGCACAGCACAGAATGCCTTAGAAGACTATTTTCAGGGGAGACCTCATAGCAGCTTGCATGCAGAGAGAGCGAGAGAGGACACTGGGATTCTAAGTCCCCTTCAAAGGCATGATCCTGATGACCTGCTCTTCCTCTAGGCCCCACATCCTGAAGACTCCATCACCTCCTAGTAATACCACAGGATGATAACAGGTCCTTTAACACATGAGCCTCTGAGGTACTTCAGATACAAACAGCATATATGTAACTATGACATAGTATATATATGAATTAGTTACAATGACTTAGAATAAATCCTAGTCATCTGAGAATGTTCCTTTCCTGACTAAATTAAAAACTTTCACCTTTCCATGTAAAGGAAGCCCTTTACCACTTCCTGGATGGATACAAATTGCTACCATCATTATTAAGTAAAGTAAGGTTATTTGAACACCAGAACTGCAATGGTGTAATAACTTAGATAGTAGATGATGCAGACATGGTGAATCATGGGAGGAGAGGGACAAGTGATGAGGGGCAGACTGGTGTGCAACTGTTTACTTCTGAATTTTTTTCATTTATTGTTTTCAGAAGGTTAATAAAAGGGATGGAGTTGATTTTTTTCTGTAGTATTTTGTTAGTTTCTAAAGGAAGCAGCTATTAGCCCAAGAGAGGCTATGATGAGTTTTCCCGTCACAGGAAAGCTCAGGCAGGCAGGCTTGCAATGCGTATCTCCATCACACCTCCCTGGTTGTCTCCAGGGTGCAAGACCAGCCCAGGGAGGGCAGTAGCAGCCAGGCCCTGTGCTAGAACACCACCTCAGGGCTGGGGTAGCCTCCAGTTACACGAGTGCATTCTCTACAGTCAGTCCATTTCTCCAGCCAACCCAGCCTCCCCAGAACATGGCAGCCTCCCAGTACTCATCCTATCTGCCCCGACTGCCCCTCCAAGGCTGCATTGCCTTGATCCCTGTCTGGCCAAGATTTTGCATGGAAATGTAGGAGGAGCAGCTTTGACTTTTGAGTCTTCAGCCTTTTGCTCTCTAAATGTTTTGTTTTCTGATGAACCAGGTGAGGAATTCCCTGGGGTGATGGCCTTCTCATCTATAAAGTCAGAGAAATGCTACCCACCATCCAAGTTATGGAGAGGCTTAAGTGAAGTGATGAAGTATGACGTTGATGTTACTTGGCCTGCTGAGCTATTAGGTATTAAAAGCCTACAACCTCTGTAACCTGGATGCAGCCAAGCAGTTCCATCCCCTGTTGTTCCCACTCTACTGACTCTGCAACATTAAGCAAAGGTCCCCAGCATCTCTGGGCAGTAGGCACAGGGAGTCCACACAGAGACCACTAAAAGCAAAAGAGCCTTGGCCAGGCAGGTGGGAAATCCTATCCTTGCTCCTGCATTTCACCCAGGCAGAATTTATTTAAGTTCTACACACTTGATCCCAAAAAGTTTGCTGAGGTTTTGTATGGTAATAGTTCAAAAACCTGCATCTAGAAGTACACTTGTTTGTACTTCCTTTACATTTATTAGATTATTCAAAAACTAAATTTACTTCTTTTGATTTTTTTCTTTTGTACATAAGTTTTGGTGGAAAAAATATTAATAAGATTTTTTTTCTAAATTCACAAAACTCGATTAATGTAAAAGACATGAAAATAAATGTTCAAATGATATTTTAGGTAGGCTTTCAATACATACTTTTGGAGTCCTTGCAGCTTAATATTGCACCAAGATTTTAGGTGCAATCTATGAACTACTGCCATTTTCCATGAATTTTCTCAATATGCCATCCTCAGCAGGCTAGCACTGGATCCCTGGGAGCAATTGTTAAAATGTGAATTCCTGGGCTGCTCCTCATATCTCTGGCCAAGGGGCCCAGGCAGCTGCATTTTTAATGTTCTTTAGATGAGACTTTTTGCGCTCACATTCTGGTATTTATTCTCAAAGCTGTAATCTTGGCTATGCCATAGGAAGTAAAGTTTGCATTTCCATAGCAGACTCTCTCACATTGACCCTTCAAATAACTTTACCAGGAGCATCCTGCCCTTCACTCTGGCTAGGATTTACAGCCACTCTTTCTAAAGCAGAAAAACAGGAGAGTTTACCTTGCCTTAGGTTTCAGAAACTTCTAGATGAATCAGAATGTAGCCAAGCCACCCATAAGTCTTCTCTTTGAGTTTGCCAGTTTGCAGTCTCTCCTATTCTGGCAGTAGTGCATCTAAATATTAACTAATTAATCTAGCTTGTAATATTCGCAGTTGGTCTCATTGAATGAGGTGGGAGTGGGTCAGATCTGCGGATCATCCAAATGCAAATAAGTAGCATTTGTTTGTAGGTGGAACCAAATGATTATAAATGAGTGGCGGCTGTCTCCTGGGCTTGGACATAAAGGTCTTGTAAACGAAGAATTGTATCAACAAACGGCTGTTGGGAAAATACTATTATGTAGTAATAGCTGCTATTAAAATCCATTAGCAATCTTGATGGCCTGTTTGAATTTGATGCATCATTTGCTTTGAATAGCATTTCTTCCTAAAGTTTTGCCATAGAATTTATGCAGATTGATAGGCGGTCTTCATGACATTGTGGGAGATTAATACCGATTAGACACTTTGCTACTAATCCAGCATGGAGAACTGTGGCAAATACAGCACTTAAATATGAGAGGAGAACACACACAGCCCAGAACCCTCACCCCAGTCTCTTACTGTGACATAGCCTTTAGATTTCCATGACAAACGACCACAAACTTTAAATGGGTCCTTCGTTTTCCACTTCTTAATATCCTGGCTTTCCCCTTATCCTATTACCTTTTGGAGACTCCAGAGAGCCCTCTAGGGAGGCCACAGTGCCCTCTGGACACAGCTTGGCGGAAAACACTCAATACCTAATGAGATTTTTGTAAAATGCTTGAGTTGGCAGAGAGTACAGCTGTTGGGAAGCTTGGCCACCCAGCCCCTGCGCATGCTCCTAGGTGCTCTAGCCGCACCCCAGGCGCACGGAGGGGGGGGGGTGAGGGGGGGGGGGGGGGGACGGACCCCAGGAGCCAGCACCATCTGGGCAGTGAGTGCCAGAGGGATGTTAGGGTTGTTAATCCAATATGAAGGCAGTCAGGGCCAGTTGTGCAGGCTCACTGGATCCAAGGATCTGTTGTTGACACAGATTGGAATGCATATAGAACACATGCCCTGTTTTGCGGAAAGATAGGCAGGCCAGCTCCTCTTGTCCCTCGTCTGCACTAATCTTTGCCCACACATCCTTGAGACAGTTTAACATCTTGTGATTCAGACTACAAATCTTTGGGGAAGGAAGCTTATTGTGTTTATATCCCAGAGTCTAGTCCATGATATTCACTTAAATCTCTGACTTGCCATCAGTCTCTGCATATTCTTCCCCATTTATTTATTTATTCATTAAGTAAATGTTTATTAGCATCTTCCATGGAGCAGCCAGGGCTTTGATAGCAAAGGTACAGTAAAGATATGACAAAGGCCATCATCACAGACCTGGCATTCTGTTGGGTACAGGGTAGATGGATAATAAAGTAATAAAGAGACATACAATATGATTTCAAGATTTGAAAATGCTTGAAGAAAAATAAATCAGGAACAGAAAACACACAGGAACTATTAAAACTGTTTAATACATAGCAGGGTGTAGTGGGAAGCTGTTCCAGCTTTGACCTGGAAGTACTACCCCTAAAGAGGCTTCTGGTAACTGCCATGCCTACCTATGACCTGCCCCTGGGGCGGGGCTGAGATGGGAGGCCTTAAGACCCGAGATCCGGAGGTGCCAGGCCTCTTGGTTCCTTATGATCCTGGATGCTGGATGGTAGACCGAATAAGAGTTCTCCAGAGAACCCTGCTGGACTGCACCTCACCTCTCCCAGATCCTGTAACTAACCTCTTTACTGGCTGTAAGTTACCCCAAAATCTTCTTTTTAACTATGTGGAGTTGCCTTGTTAAATCCCCACATTAGTAGGGTGTCTTTAAAAGATGAATAAGCAGTGAAGTAAAAAAGAGAGTCAGGATAGAAAGCTTTAAAAGATTTCAAAACAGAGATGATGAATTTGTAAAAGGTCCTCTTTAATTGGCTAGATGAAAATCAAGTATATAAACTGCCAAAATAGCCTTGCACCATTCAAAGAACAGAAGACAAGAAGGGAGAAGCCTGTAAAGTCCACCATGAAGCTGAATTCATGTCTGAAACTTCTAAGAGTCTTAAAAAATAAAATTAATTAAATAAAAGACTTCCTTGCCAGGACTGGCCAGAAGGCTCACCAGGTATTTGGTATGCAAGCATGGGGACTGTAGTTTGGATCCCTAGAGCCCAGTTAAAAAGCCTGTCAGGGGGCAGGCCACCTGTAACCCCAGTGCTGAGGAAGGGGATGGGGAACAGGAGGTCCCCAAGAGCTCATTGGCCACCAGTCTAACTTAAAGGGGTGAACTCCAGAACCTGTCTCAAAATCATAAGGTGGAGGGCAAGAGAAAAAAACATGGCCGATATTTACCTCTGTCCTCCACATTTGCACTCAAGGGTTAGCATACATGGATACATACCACACATAATAAATAAATAAACAAATAAATAATAAGTAATCCTTATATTAAAGTGATAGGCAAGTTCACTGGTTGGCGATTCATTGGACGTGAATGAATGAATGAATGCATGTGTGGGATGCACTTCTTTGCTGACAGTTCAAATGACCTGGACCAAACTTTAAAGAATCTTAAAGTTGCCTAAATGGGAGTGAGAGGAATGGCTCAGAGGTTAGAAGCAATTGTCACTTTTTCAGAGGACCAGAGTTCTATAGATGAATTTCTAAAGTGTCTTATTAAATAAGAAACACAAAGCCAAATACAGGGGTGCAAGCCGTAGAGATCAGAGAAATAGTGAGAGCCACCAGCTAACCTTAGCTCACCACACCGCCATAGCCTCCCAAGAGAACCAGCTTCTTCCTGTCTAACCTGCGCCTTTATTGCCTTGCTATTCTGCCTTCTCATTGGCTCTTAGCCCAGCCACCTCACTTCCTCATCACTGCCTGTCTATACAGACCTCTATGGTTGGTACTGGGATTAAAGGTGTATGTCACCACACAAAGACTCTGTCAGCATGTGATCAGATTAAGGGCTTGTGCTACACCTGGTTTCTGTTTATGGCTGACTATGACCTCTGATCTCCAGGCAAACTTTATTTATTAACATACAAATAGAATATCACGTTTCAGCACAAATAAAACATCAACCACAGAGTTCAGTTCCCAGCACCCACTCTGGGAAGCACCTGTGACTCCAGCCCTGGGATATCTGACACCATCTTCTCCCCTATGGGTGACCACACACATGTGTATGCACACATACAGAAGCATACATATTAATAAAAAATAAAATAAGTTTTAAATGTTCTTAAGTATACCAAGGCACTGATAGCTGTGGATCTCTTGACCAAGCTTGCATTCAGGTTACAGCCCTGTGGAAAACAAAGCCAAAAACAAAAACAAAAAGTCAGATGCTGGAGAAGTCTCATGCTGGGGAAGGCAAAGGTTGTCCTGGGATTCACATTACTGACACCAGTCTGGAATGTGTTCCAACATGCATGATGGTCAGTGTCTCTTCTTCACATCTAGTCCATATTAAACAAAGGGATTTTTTTTTCGAGACAGGGTTTCTCTGTGTAGCTTTGTGCCTTTCCTGGAACTCAAAGGGAAAAGCAAAACAAAACAAGGGAAGAACTGAAAACCAAGTGGCCCTTTCCAGACACGGTAGCATGTGTCTATAATCTCATCACCTGGGAGTCAAAGGATGGAGGATCCCAAACCCATGGCCAGTCTGGCCTAGCAAGACCTGGTCATTGCCAGAACAATAAGAGAAGCAAACCAAACAGGAAACAGCAGCTCACAGATGCTGCAGCAGAACAGCACATGTGCAAGTGAACTGACCGAAAGGCGGACCCTAGACACCCCAGGCGGGCCTGTGGCACCTGCTGATCGATCAGGCCTCACCAAAGCAGAGTCACAGGCCTGCTTCCCAGACCTGGCCATTGCCCTTCCCCTTCCTTCCCTCTTACTCATGAATTAAAATGTCCCCAGACATATAAAGAACTCCAAAAGTGAATCACTCAACAGCAAATCATCATTAACCAAGCAGACAAAATGAGCAGGAGTTTCTTCAAAGATGACAAAGCCATCAAGGATGCAATCCAAACCTCACTGAGAGTCCATCTCACCCCAGTTCAAATGGCTCTCATTAGAACCACCACAACACGGGGCTGGAGAAATGGCTCAGTGGGAAAAGCCTGTGCCATGGAAGTAGTGCATGTGTCTGTAATCCCAGGGACAGGGGAAGCTTGTGGGTCAGTTAGCCCATGTACACAAGGTAGAAAGTGTACACACACACACACACACACACACACACACACACACACACATACACAAACACACCCAGTGCAGGGGACAGAGACAGAGACAGAATGACAAACATAGAGACAGAGAAAAAAAAAACAAAAAAAATACAGGTAAGGATGTGGGGAAAGAGATATCTTTATACATTGCTTCTGGGAATATAAAGTAGTTTAATCAGTATGGAAATAAGTAAAGAAGTCCCTCAACAAACCAAAAATAGAACCACCATATGATCCAGCTGTACCACTCCTGGGAATGTATGTAAAGGAGTCTGTCCCATCCATGTTTATCACAGCTCTGTTGACAATAGCCAAGATATGGAGCCAGACTAGATGCCCATCAACTGATGAATGATTAAAGAAGCAGTCACATATACCCATAAGGGGGCTTTATTCAACCATAAAGAAAAAAATATATCATTTTCAGAAAAATATGTGAAATTGTAGATTATTATGCTAAACAATATAAGCCAAACCCAGGAAGACAAATGTGCCATGATTTATCTCACATATGAGCTGAAAGATTTTTCCAACCCTTAAGTACCTAAATATTCATTGTTGTTAACAATCTTTTATTCAGGAAACTAAAAGCCAACAGGGGAAAGTATAAGGACATAATTTTACTTCCATATACAGTGAAAACTTTCTAGTATCCTAGCAAAAGATGGAAAGAGCCATCTCAGGTGGAAATGACTTTCCCATCTCCAGAAGTGTTCAGTCCAAGACTCATGACCAGTTGTCAGAGTGAAGTTGAAGGAACTTAAGAGTCGGCTGGGGGATGTTGTTGAAGGCTGGACATTTGCCTAGGATGCATGAAGCCCTGGGCTTAATGCCCAGTACTGCCCCAAACAGATCAACAGAAGATGCCAGGGAAGAGATAGACTGAGCATAGGAGGCCGAGAGGAGCTGGCCTATGAGCTCACAGGGTAGGGCCAGCAAAATGGCTTAGCAGGTAAAAGTGCTTCCTGCAAGCCTGATGACCTCAGTGCTATTCCTGGGACTCGCTCACGGGGTGGGAGAAAACCAACTTCCAAAAGTTGCCTTCTGACATCCACATTTGTGCTTTTGTGCACACATGCTATGGTGTATCTCCATACCCCACACAAATAAATGTATTAAAAATGTTAGGCAAAGGGATTGGCTAAGTGATGGAACTAAATGACTTTAAGATCTAGTTCAAGTTCAAGACTGATGTTCAAATCTTGTTTTATTTTAATTCTGAAAGCGTATGATTTCATGAAAAGCCATCTACTCCTCTTTCTTTCTTACATACTATCTTATGCAGCATTGGGATAGGACCCCAGGGCTTTGTGCATGTTGAGCAAGTACTCCACTACACGCCAGAGAGAGAGAGAGAGAGAGAGAGAGAGAGAGAGAGAGAGAGAGAGAGAGAAGAAAGGGAGGGTGGGGGTAGAGAATGACCTGGAGAACTCTGGCTTCCTTCTACCAGAGTAGCCATCTAACTAAATCTAGCTACTTATTTTGTCTGCAGGCTGGAGGGATCAGTAAGAATTTCTAGTAATATTTTATATGGGAGCTTTTTCCAAATGTAGTGATTCAGACAAACCAAGCAGGAGCACTCTGCCACACTGGGTTGTGGATTCATCTCACTGTCTCCCAGTGAGACACTCATTGGAAGCTTTTCCTCTTCCCATGAAAAGAGCAGATGGGGGAGAGGAATCTGAGGTCCATGAAACAATCATTTGTTTAAATGATATGATCTAAGTCTATAAATTTGAAATATAAAATAAAAGCTTTTTATTCCTAGTAGGTATTCAAAATATTAATGACAAATGTAGAATGCTTTTAATTCCTGGCCTTTCTCTCAAGCCTAGGTTTCAGTAACTTCACCAAGGGATATCAATATTATTGACCCTACTAAGCGCTTCTCTCTCTCTCTCTCTCTCTCTCTCTCTCTCTCTCTCTCTCTCTCTCTCTGTGTGTGTGTGTGTGTGTGTGTGTGTGTGTGTGCCTGCCTGCCCTGAGGAGCTGCTACCATCTGGCAGTGAAGAACATCCAGCATTCTTGCAATGAACAGCTGTTATTCCCATCCAGGCTGGTTAGCAGAGTGCATAGGCAGAGGCTATTTGTGGGGCAAAGGGAAAGTCAACTTATTTCTCATCATGTGTGTGTTCTGAGTCTAGATTTAGGTAGGCAAATATGTGCAGCCAGAAAGCTTGGCAAATTGGTGCAGCAGGGACCTTCTGTTGAACATTAATCATTTCTTCCCCTAACTTCATGTGGTCTCTTAGCTCAAGTTTAGTAGTGAACAGTGAACTGCCACACCTGTTGTGCAGACCATCCTAGAAACCATCCTGGTAAGCCATGGCTCTGCTTTGGAGACTCATGGGGTATTTGAACATGACCATGTAGTGTCAAACTATATTTAATTTTGTACTCCTGCCCAATATACTGTAGTCTTTTCCCACACCAAATAATTTTCCAATTCTCAGTAACACCCACTTCTCTGGCCTATTAACTCTACCTTACTGGAACCAGCGCAGGTTCCACAGCTTCTGTCCTAATGAGATTGCTTGTCCCCAAACTCAGATGATCTCTGGAGCCCAGATTACCAACGATGGATTTGATAAACCAACAATAAACCAAAGGTTCCCATGAGCTCTCTGATTGTCATAATTTTCAAGAATGGCTCACAGAGCTCAGGAAGTTCTTTCTTTTTTTTTTTTTTTTTTTTGGTTTTTCGAGACAGGGTTTCTCTGTAGCTTTGGAGGCTATCCTGGAACTCACTTTGTAGACCAGGCTGGCCTCGAACTCAGAGATCCACCTGCCTCTGCCTCCCGAGTGCTGGGATTACAGGTGTGTGCCACCACTGCCTGGCTAGGAAGTTCTTTATATCATAAGATATGGTAAGTAACAGCCAAATGAAGGGCAGGGGACATGGTTGAGAAGGACCCTGAGCACAGAGGCTTCTGACTCCATGCAGTCAGACACATGGACACATGGCAGTGTGCACCTAACCTGCAAGCTCTCCAATCCAGGAGCCCACCAAGAGTCAGTTCATTAGAATAAAGCATGCTCCCATCACCAGGAAATTCTACGAAAACATCTCTATCACTTAAGAAATTTAGGAATTTTAGAGTTCTATGTAGAAGACCCCGAACAGAGACTGAAGTTTTATTTCACAAGTGGTATTTTTGAGGCAGGGTCTCACTGCATAGCTCAGGCTGACTTTGAAGTAATGATAACAGCTCTGGCTTCTTCCTGCCTTCCCAGTGCTGGAATTAGAGGTGTGCACCATTACACCTAGTGCTGGTTTGTGGTCCTAAATCGAAAACATCTCTAGTGTTCCTTTTACACTAACACACATCTAATTGTGCCCTCTTACCATCTTCAAACCCTTAGAGGGCTTGCAGTGCCTTCCAGTCAGTTAAAGTAGCATTTTTCTGTGTGGCTGATAAGCACCTCCAACACCTCCACTTCCTAAACCAGCTGTAGCCAAACCTTCCTGAACTCAGTGCTCCCCTCTGGTACCCACTGTGCTGAAACCCTGTATGTGTCCTACAATGCTTGTTTTATTCCTGTATCTTTTCTGCTCCCATGCTGTGTAACACACCATGCTGTCAACTTAGAATGTGCATCCCTGACTTCTTCCCCAAGCTAGAACATTCTTCTCTGCGGTCCAGGCATCCAGGCACCAAGAAGCCCACACTGAGCCTCCAGGTCAGATTCCTTACAACTGTTTCATGGTGGCTCAGGATAGATACTATAAAGTTCACTTTTTAAGACTATACTGTCCAGCAGTTTTAGAATATGTATACATCTGTGCCATTGTCTCTATAATCTACCATCAGCACGTTTTCATTCCCTCAAAGAACCCGTGCATCATTAGTACTGTCTTCCAGTCTGCTTTCCTCCACACACTGACACTGGCAGCCATGAATCTACCTTCTGTCTCTAAGGAGCTCCAGTCTGAATTCTCTTTGGGTATGACTGCACGCCCTTAGCTTGCCTGGTTGTCTTTCTAGTCCATCTTCTCCCATCGTACTGAATGCTTTAGTGACCAGGGACTTCATCTTTGCATCCTCAGAACCTGACTTGTGGCAACATGGTAGGACCCCCTACCCAACTTTGTGTCCTCTGTTCCTTTCTTTTCTCCTAAACCCACCAAGTTCAAGCCACACTGCCATTACTCTTGCCTGTGTGGCCTTCCGCTGAAGTGTGGTCAACCTACAGAGGGGCCATGCCCTTAAAAAAATGACTCTCCCTCTCCCAGCAGCTATCAGCTACCCATAGCTCCTTAGTTAGGGGTGGAGCCTCATGCCTCTCCCCTCTCTGTGCTGGGATTTTGTCTGAGCTTGCCCAGTTCAGTTCTGATGATACCTACCCACAGTTGGTATCAAGTCAGTTGCGCAAAAACTGTCCCTTACTTCAGATGTCTCTCAACAAGTCTCAGCTTCTGGGAGTTCTTAGCCATGAGCTGGAATCCCCACAACCATTGTCCCAAGGTCAGTTAATTTGCTGCAGAAACTTTTGGTCATCCTGGAGATGATAACGTTCACCTGTTTTATAAAGGGAAGGGTCAAAGTAAATGACTGGCCTGGAGAAGAGAGGCATAGGACACAGATGGGAAAGGAATGTAGAACCTCCATGCTCTCTAGGAGCACAGCCCAGGACCCATACATGTTCATTGATCCGGAGGCTCTGAGACCCAGGTTTCATGGGGGCATAATTGACTCATCATGGACCACTGATGATTCAATCTCCAGCCTCTCCTCCCTGGAAGTTGGGGGATGTCCCAACCTGTAACAATGCCTGACGTTGTCTTTCTAGTGACCTGCCCCTGTCCTGAGGCTACCAAGGGGCCTCTGTCCCTCAGTCATCTCAGCATAGGAGGATCACTTTCATGACTCCAGAGCTTTTTATTAAGCTTTTTCCAGAAAATGCAAACAAAGAGCTAACACACACGTCACAGTGTCATGGCACCTACTCTTGTCTGGGTTGGCCTCACCAGCTCCACATGTGACAAGAAAGTCTCACTAGTGGAGAAAGAGCCGCTCTCTCCAAGCTCACAGGACGCTGAGGATGTGAGTGCGCACATCCTCTTTGTCACTAAAGGTGGTGAAAGCGAGCCGTTAATGTGGGTCACTGTCGAGCCTTGTGGTTTTTATGAAAGAGTTCTGTTAACATTAGGAGAGGGGGTGCTGGACAGGCAAAAGGCATCAGGAGAGGGCCAATGGACAGACCACAAGTGTTAAGAACCTCTTACCGTTTCCTGTCCTCTTTTCTGAAAGGCACTGCTATAAACCAAAGTGGGGTCCATGGGCCATAAATGTATTTTCATGGAAAGGCAATTTGGTGGGGGAAAAACTAATTACGGGCTTGACCTTTGACCTAGAGGACCACCACTTTTAGGTATATGAAGATACAGCATGTAGGTACATGATAGCATCCTTTGATCTGGTCTAAGTAGATGGTTATTTCTCTGGCAGCTGGGAGGAGCACAGCTGTGGTGAACGTGTGGCAAGAGGTGCCTAGCCACCACTCTGGGCTGAGGTTCAGGGATCAAGGCTTTTATCAAAGGGATTCATAACAGGGGTAAGAATGAACATGAAAAGGAAGGGAAATTATCATGATGCTACAGGGAACACTGTAGAACTCAAGGGCCACTGGAAGGCACTACATGTAGCAGAACATAGGTTATAAATCAGTGTAATGATCTCAACAAGTTTCTCTTCTGCCTACATTCCAGGCTCGGAATGGGATAGGCATGGGGGCTCCTTTCATTTAAAATTAGGTGTTGTGCTAGCTGGTTTTTTTCTGACACCCTGACACAAACTAAAATTGTCTGGGAAGAGCAAAGAGCAATTGCAAAAATGTCTCCATCAGATTGGCCTGTAGGCAACTCTGTGGGGTGTTTTCTTCATTAATGATTGATGTGGGAATGCCCAGCACACTGTGGGCAGTGCCACCCCTTGGGCAGGTGGCCCTGAGTTGTATAAGAAAGCAGGCTGAGCAAGCCAGTAAGAAGTGTTCCTCCATGGTCTTTGCTTCAGTTCCTGCTTCCAGGTTCCTTCTCTGACTTTCTTCCAAGATAGATTGTAACCTGTGAGCCAAGGTGATCTTGGTCAGTGTTTCATCACTGCAATAGTGAAACCCAGCTAGGACAGGTGCAGCAAGACATGGGTGGAGTTTTAGAGGAGCACGGGATGGGGCAGAAGCAGACATGCCTAGCCAGGACATCCAAACTTCTGTACAATCCTCCAAGCCTCTCTTCACTCTAGCATCACCGAGGCATCTCCCCAGAATGGAGATCTTCCATGGTCACCCTCTGTCCCAGAAGGAATAATCCCTGATGGCATGACTTAGTACCTTAATTCCTGTGTTGTTCTGACCTTGGAGGGTTTGGATCGTATAAGGGCATTTGCCAACAGAATAGACTGCTATAATAACGCAGCCTCTGAACTTGGCGTCAGAGCCACATCTGCAGACTGTTTTCTTGTTGGGTAGATAATGACTTGCGTTTTGTTCAGAAGGAACTGACTGTTTAACAAATGAGTTGCTGAAGGCGCCTCAGTTACTCTCATAACTGCTCGGGCTTATTTGTGCACTTAGACAAACTTGAGAATATTATGCAGACTCTTTACAGTACAAAACAAAGACACCCCTTCAGTTCATTTCATTGTTCTCCTATCTCCCCTTTATCTATATTTAAAATCGTAAAATATACATGTTTTAAGAAGGAAATGATAAAAGATATAGAATATTTATTACGTTGTTCCTACACTTAAGTATTCTCCTTCAAGAGAACTAAAGTTGTTAACTCTGTACAAAATCGTATAAACACAGATGAGCCTATGTAAAGAAACATATCTGTAAATTATGGAGCATGGAATTGTATGGGTATTAACAATATGATCATAATACAGACATTATTCTGGAATTTAATTTTTTCTCTTAATTTTCTTTCCTCCTCAGGAAAAGATGTATAAATAGCTCACTGTTTTAGTATCAACAGGATGTTTCTGGCAGTAATTGTGTGGGTGTGATTGTCACTGTGGGGAGGCGTGGCAGGACAGTGGTGATTTTAAATTTTTGCCATTGTGAACAATACTGATTTACTATATCCTTATTCATGACTCTTTACATGATTTGTCTCTCATTGAATCATAAATTATTTAATTTTAAAATTAATAGTATATTATTTTTTAATCTGTTCTAGCACCTATTCCTACCAGCTGTATCTGAGAGCACCATTTTCCCGTATCGTAAGCAGCGTTAGACATCTTTTTCCCTAAGTTTTCAGACATCCAGTGGTGAAAAAACACTCTCGTTGGTGTCTTATTTGTCTTTGTTTGGATCACATATGAGACTAAACCCTTCTTTACATGTTCATCGACTGTTTTTGTTTTGTTTTGTTTTTTCTTCTCTCCATGTTCACTTTTAGCTTCTTTTTTTAATCGAGTCATTTTTCTTTACTGATATAAAAATAATTATTTTATGTGTATGGATATTTTGCCTGTATGTATATGTGCATGTCTGGTGCCTATGGAGGCCAAAAGAGGACATCAGATTCCCTGGGCAGGAGCTCCAGATGGTTGTTTGTAGAGGAATCTTAAAGGGTCTTATTAATAAAAACAAACCCGGAGCCAGGTATTAGGGTGAACGCTGGGAGATCTAAGAAGCAGAACAAGCCACAGCCACCTCACCTTGCCAATTCCTCAGCTGATCCTGTTTCTTCAGACTGGAAGCCTCTGAGTCCTCATTCAGAATGAATCTCAGCTGAACTGTGCTGCTCAAAAGCCTAAAAGCTTAACCAGCCAAAAGCTTCTAATTTCTGGTCTTCAAGCCTTGTATACCTTTCTGCTCTCTGCCATCACTTCCTGGGATTAAAGGCATGAGTCACCATGCCTGGCTGTTTCCAGTGTGGCTTTAAACTCAGAGATCCAGATGGATCTCTGCGTCCCAAGTGATAAGATTAAAGGCATGTGTGCCACCATTTTCTGGCCTCTATATCTAGTGGCTGTTCTGTTCTCTGACCCCAGATAAGTTTATTAGGGTGCACAATATTGTGGGGAACACAATACCACCACAGTTGTTGGCCACTGTGTGGGTGCTGGGAATTGAGCCACCATCTTCTGGAAGAGCAGCAAGTCCTCCTGACCACTGAGCCACCTCTCCACCTTCCCTTTACTGATTTTTAAATTTATGTATGGTAGGGGGTGTTTGTTTATCATAAGTATTGTAAGTGATTTTTTTTAGTCCATTTAAATCTTGACTTGGTTCACAGTATTTTAAGCATAGCTTTTACATTTTCCAAAATTAAACATATCTCTTTCCCTTCATAGTCGTGGGAATTTTAATGTTCTGAAAATCTTTGTTGGGATCTGAGAGATGGTTCAGTAGGTAAAAGTACTCACTGCCCAAGCATGAGGACCTGAGTTCAAATCCACATCACTTATGTAAAAAGCTGGGCATGGCTGCACCTATGCCTATAATCTTAATCTTGGGGTGCAAGCACACGCAAGTGCATGTGCGTGTGTGCGTGTGTGTGTGTGTGCGTGTGTGCGTGTGCGAGTGTGTGTGTGTGTGTGTGTGTGTGTGTGTGTGTGTGTGTGTGTGGTGGAGATAGTAGAATCATTGGGACTTTCTTGCCATCCTTATAGCTCCAGGTTCAGTAAAAGACCCTTTCTAAAGGGAATAACATGGAGAATGATCAAGCAGGACACTTGGGGTCCCACTCCAACCTTCAAGAGTGCACATATACCACACACACACACACACACACACACACACACACACACACACACACGTCCACATACATAGACTAAAAATAAAGTAAACAATTTTAGAAACTCTTATAGAGTGCAGAACTATAGAATCTCCTGGATTTTCTTCAAATAATTTATTATTTAACGTTTTTACATTTGGATTTTTAATTCTTGCTTTGCATGTATAGCAGTTACATTTATCTCATTTGCTGGTCAAAGGAGCCATTTCTCACTGAGTTTGCAGCAGCATGCTGTCATCTGTTCAATACCTGTTCACTCTTTCTGGACTGTGCTCTGGTTCCTGAAGGAATCATCAGATGCATTTGCCAGCATCCATTTGATGACATTTGTGGCTATGCTAAATACATCTTGCTAACTTGCAACGGGATCCAAATAATATAGTTGAAGAAGATGTGTGCGAAAAGAAGAGGGCCTTAGGTCTCTGTGAAATAATACTCTGAGTTTATTTGATCCAATTACAGTGTCAATCATGAACCTCTAGAGTCCAGGCCAGCTCTGTGTACGGATGGCAAGTATATTATAATTTATGGAGCTTCTGGTTCATTTACATTAAAAGATTACTTTTTAAGCTTCTGTGAGTGTAACTTACCCATTATTTTGACTAGAAATCAGCTTTGAATACTTTTTTCTCTTTCTGTGGGGACTGAACCCTGGGCTTTGCATACACCAGAGAAATGTTGTCACTTAGCCCAAGCTATGAGATTGAATGTGTCTGTAGCTCTAGCAGATGATTTACTTGCCATAGTTACAAACTCATGAATTTAAACTAATACCAGTTAAAATAATATAATGAGTAAGTTTTGACTTTCCATAAAGCTTAAATTGAGAATTGGAGAGATGGTTCAGGGGCTAAGAGTGTCTGCTGAGCAATCATAGGGCCCAGGATCAGATCTGAGCACTTATGTAAGAGGCTGGGCATTCCATGCATGACTAGAACCCCTCAAGAAACAGGAGAATCCTAAGGCTTGCTGACTTCCAGGCTAGTCAAGATGCAAGTTCCAGGTTCACAGAGAGACTCTGCTCTAGAGGAATAGGTGGAGAGTTACAGCCTCTTCTGGTTTCTGCACATATGTACACACAGATACATAAAGACATACATATAAATAAATAGCTCAGGCTAGCCTGGGGATGTAGCTCAGTGGTTATGTCAAGTGCTTGCAAAAAAAATGTATATTAAACAATAACAAAAACACCTTTAAGCCTACTAACTAGAGAAGTTATTGGTTATTTGCCCTGATTATTTGCTAAGAGGGATTTCCAATAAAATGCACATTTCTCTTTTAATTAATTATTTTGGTGTTTAATTAAATATAAATGGTTTTATACTGTTTTAATTTTTAAAGATTTATTTATGTACATGCTTGCACTGTGTCTCTGTGAATGGATGCATATATATATGGGTGGGAGTACATAGCTGTGTACTCTCAGAAGAGGGCATCTCATCCCTTAGAGCTGGAGTTACAGGTGTTTGCAGGATTCCCAGTTAGACCCCAAACTCAAATCCTCATGATTGTACAGCAAACACTCTTAATGACCTATCTCTCTACCCATAAAATACTTAAGTAAAATATTCCCCTTGCAGTGTTTGGGTACCACTACTTGTTTTCACTAAGAGAGCAATTGTAATTTGTGGACAAGCTACTGTTTATAGAATTCATGTTAATGAGACTGATTGTAGTTGCCTGTTAGCTGGCTCATTTGAACTGACCCATTAAAGATTCACTGAGGCCGGGCGGTGGTGGCGCACTCCTGTAATCCCAGCACTTGGGAGGCAGAGGCAAGTGGATCTCTGTGAGTTTGAGGGCAGCCTGGTTACAAAGTGAGTTCCAGGACAGCCTCCAAAGCTACAGAGAAACTCTGTCTCGAAAAAAAAAAAACAAAAAAAAAAAAAAAAAAACCCAAAAAAAAAACAAACAAACAAAAGATTCACTGAGGCTCTCTTTCAATGCCAGTTCTGAACTTATCTAAACATGTCACCAGAAACAGCCCTGTTCTTCTTGCTAAGCAGTGAACATTTCATATTTAACATTTTATTGAGGACTAGCTCAAGCTTACAATTCCTTATGTGCATTTCTGAAAAAAGTTTTTAAAACTCGTGAAATTAGGGGGAAGTTTTGACATCAAATTCTGACTAAATATTAGTCTTTATTCTCTTGAGACATTTTCTTGTGTCAGTCCCGTGTGGTTTAGAGAAGCTATCCTAAACTCCTCTGTGATTGACACATGGTTTACATTATAACCACCATTTGCCTTTCTCAAACAAAAATATTCTAAATGGCAAACTATATCACCGGCCCCAGAGATTTCTAATATGAAATTATAGACCTATATTTGGGAAGGATCAACAGAGCTTGCTACCCCATTCTTCACAACCAGTATTAATGATGGCATTAAAGAGCATTAATGGTGTCATTTATTGAATGCTTACTGTGTGTATAGGCAATACTCTACACTGAGAGCTGGAGGCTGTAATTCTTCACAGTGAGCCGCCATAACTACTTAGAGACAGAGCTGTGCTGGATGCAGCTGTGATCCGAACCAGCTCTGCTCTGTCCTCTACCTTGGCTTGCACATCCACTGTGTTTGCCCATGAGCATCCTTTCCCCCCTTCATACTGTTTTATTTCCTCAGCGTGGTGTTCCGTGTACAAACAGGATGAGAACAGTAGCATATACAAAAGAATCCATGATTTCACTTGGCTCTTCTCTGTGTCTGTTTCGTTGCTTTTAAAATGAGGCTCAAGTCTGGGTAGGCAGCTCAGTGGTGGGAAGCTTGACAAGCACACCCAAGAAAGACCTCAGGTTCCATTCTGAGCATTAAGAATTAAAAAAAAAAAAAAGTGATTCAAACATGCGGATGACTGTGAGGCTCCAGTGAGATTAACATCTTTCCAAGACTTCCAAATGGAAAGAAAGGTAGAGTGGTACATGGCATGTGACACTGTTGACCCCACACCTCTAAAAATCTTCCCAGAGTATCTTGACTTATAAAAGTATCTGACAGTCTACAGTGTTTTTTTTGTTTGTTTGTTTGTTTGTTTTTTGTTTTTTTTTTTAATAGCAACTTTGCGAAAACACAGTCACATGCCATACAGTGAATTCCTTGGAATCATATAATTCAATAGTTCTAATAAAGTTACAGATATGCAGACATGGCCACTGTTATAGTACAGTTTTCATCAACCCTGAAGAGTACTCCAAGAACTCACTAGCAGTTGCCACCATTCCCTCCTCTGCTCTGGGTCCAGAAAATGCTCTCACTTTCCTTTCTGTGTCTGGCTCTTTCATTTTCAATTTCCTACCATTCTGAAAATCCAGAGCTCTAGAGAAAGGTGAATCTTCCAAAGAAGGAAAACATTGTAAACCAGTATGAGTCTGAGCACACACAGAAATCATCTCTTGACTCTTAGGAAAGTTTGAGCTGAGAGTGCGGTTTCAGGAGGCGACCATCTTCAGAATGTCCAGGAGCTTGCAGACCTGCAGTGGTTAAATCAATAGTTAATGATGTTCATCATGTAATTTGAGCCTCTAGTTTGTTTATGCTAGACCAACTTGATCCATACTCCAAACAAATTATCTCTTATAATTACCAGCCCGAAGATAAATCTCTAAATGTTTTTCTGATGATAGTGCTGTGGTTGGCAGGTGTTAAAAGTGCCTCCCAGGGACAAAGATTGAAGATGAGCTCTTCCCACAAATCCTTCAGGCGAGGATGTTGCGCTCTCTAGCCTGCCGTGTGCAAAGAAGCCTTGTATGGTGCCCCGTTAATGAAATCTAATAGGCAAAGGTCGTACATCTTTACAAAGAAAAATGCAAAGCTGGTGTGTGATAAATGGGCTCCAGGGGCTCCATGGACCAGCTCTGTGCTAGGGTGTGTTTAAACAGTCTGCCTGGTTTCTCTCTAATGTTCATGCACTAAGTTCCCTTCTCCTAGAGATCACTTTACTGATGTAGTGGGCACAATAAATACAAAAATAAGCAGTGTGTCTGTCTTTAGTTCTTTCATCTCAAGTCACTAGATATTCATTATTAACAGAAACTTTAACTACAAGAACAGTTTATATCAGAAAAAGGCTGTGAGTGTTTAGAGAAATCCCTTAAAAATCTATTTCATTAATTAAAATGTGCTTTTAACGTCTCTCAAAGCAGTGGCTCTCAATCTGTGGGTTGTGACCCTTTTGGCAAACCTCTATCTCCAAATTTTACATTACAATTCACATTCATAACAGTAGCAAAATTACAGTTATGAAGTAGCAATGAATATAATTTTATGGTTGTGGGGTCACCACAACATGAGAAACAGTATTAAAGGGTCACAGCATTAGGAAGATTGTGAACCACTGGCTTAGAGGAAAAAGTCCTCAAATCTATATGCTTTTATATGCTATCAGAACACCAAGTAGTGCATGCAAAGATGCAAGCTTTTAGCCAAAAATCTGTGCTGTTTTAGGAATTCTAGAACAAGTTAAATTTGGCATGACAAAGAGTTAAATAGATCAGATATTGTTGAATCAAGTCACTGCTGATTTTAAAAGAAGTTATCAGTTCATTTGCTGTAGTTATACTGCTGGGCCAAGAGACAGTTCAATAAATCAACTCAAGCTTGATGGATTCTTCAATTCACTGAAATGAGTGTGTGGAAGAGAAAAGAAATCTCTTAATATTTCCTCCTTGACAAAAGGGTATGCAAAGAGCCTGAATGGATGAATGGTTGATTAATTTTGCCAGAAATTTTCTTGACAGCAGGAAATATGTTTTTGCATTACTGTTTGCCTGGGATTTATTTGGTAGAATATGAGTTATTGCATGTAAATTTGCACCTGAAGCTATGTCGCTAACATAGCTGTTTCTGAGTATGGGACCTGTAATATTTTTTATGTAGTTGTGCATGCCACACTGTTAGGTATTGCCCTGGAGCAGTGCATGTGAATGTCTCTTCTCACTGATGTTAGTACAGCAGTCAAATATTGGCTTCAGTACTGAGATTGGTTTGAGTGCTTATCTCTCTGCAAGGAAAAGGCTGGATACAACCAAGTACCAAAGCTTAGCATCCCTGAAGTCACTGATAGATTACTGATAGACTCGTACTTTTAAATATGAACAAGAAGGCAGCCCCTGTCCTTTCTACATACAAGAAGCCTGTGAATGACTACATTTCCAAGAAAGACATACAGCCACATGTGAAAATACCCTGGCTGCTGTTGATGACACTTGCACTTGATGAGATCAGAAATAGTAGTTTTTTTACTTATAACATCTCTCCTGTACTGAGTGATGTCCTATTTGTTAATGGGACCTTTCCTAGGATAATGTGGAAGGGATGCAGACTCATGATTCTCTGTTGAACTAGTAGGTAATCTAATTGCTTTAATTCACTGTGGTTGCCTCTGCTTCTGTGTTCAGCAATCAGGTCATAGCAAAAGAAATGATTAACGCTCCTGTTCTTTGGTTGTGACAGAAATTCAACTCTAGCTGCTTCAAAGAAACAGCAAATCAGAGTATATCAAGTTCTGGGGACTTGGACCCAAACTAGTGGACGGGGCTTATCGCTGTCTCCACCCCACACCTGTTTCTTGGTGCTGCCTACATTCCCAAAATGCTGTGGGTAACTTGCCAAGGTAGTTCATCAAAGAGTATCCAATCCTTAGATCTCTAGACCATGGGGCAAGAGGGAGCCTCTTAAAACACATGCGAAATTATTTTGTAGCCGAATACTTTCACTATAGCTGAGTAGATGGAGCAGAGCCCATAGGGAGAGTTCTCGTTGTTTCTACAAGAGAATTCCGAAGCAGCACGAACATTCAGACCATACCATGTAAAGGAGGGAGAGAGGAGAGCACTTCTCTTGCCATGACTCGATTCCAGGGTTTTCAGGTGTCCCAGCCTCTGCTGAACACAGCTTCAGAAGCCAACTGGGTGGGAAGAAGCATGAGGACCCAAGTTTGGATTCCCAGCATCCAAGTAAAAAGCAGGGGCACACACTAAATGCTCACAACATTTTTTTAAAATGTAACTCCATGTTTTAGTGACTTTCCTGTTGCTCTGATAAAACACTTTGACCAAAGATGACTTAAGGAAAAGAATTTAAGTTGGCTGGCATTTCTAGAGGGATGAGAGGAGTCCATGATGGCAGCACAGAGGCATGGCCACAAGCAGCAGGCACCATGACAGGAACGGGAAGCTGAGAGTGCACATACTGAACCACAAACAGGAAGTAGAAAGAGCTACCTAGAAATAAGTAGGGGCTTTGAATCTCAAAACCTGCCCCTAACACCATGATTCCTCCTACAAGTCTCCACCACCCTAAACCTCCCCACCCCTCAAAATGCTACCAACTGGGGACCAAATGGTCAAATGCCCAAGACTATCGGGACATTTCTCATTCAAACCGCGTACAGGATAGAACCTGGAGAGAAATGCACAGGATTTAGGAACAAGTAGAAAGGCCACTGTTCCAGGCAAGAATGATCTCAGCCAATCCCATTTTAAATGGACAGAGTGCAACTCTGCATTGAAGAATGTGGTTCCCTTGTTGACTGTCTCATTGTGCAGCTATGTGTGAGCCATTTCCCACCAGACATTTCTGCTAAGCAGATAAATTACTGGAAATAGATACCATTGTGTTCCAAAGGCCTCTCTGAATAGGAAAAAAATGCCTCTTATGCAAACTTTTCCATATAGTTGTCATTTTGGCACTGTTGGTGACCTGTCAGGATGAAGGTGAGGAAAGAGTCAATAATGGAGGACATCAGAGAGACATGAGTGCAGGCAGAGAGGTGGACATAGGAATTTCCTAAATGATGACCAGGGGTCACTGGGGATCCCTCCACATTCAGTCCATCTCAGAAGGAGCTGCTACAAGCCACCTGCCAGAGCCAAGTCCAGACAGATGGACGCTCTCACTGAGACTCATACTTTCGTCTCAATCCCCGGGACAAGCCAGACACAGACAAATTGCACAACTTGGACCCTGCACATTCTGAAGTTAAGCCTACCTCTCAGAGAAGATGGCAAGCTGGGTTACTTATTTGGGGGAGCACGTAGGAAACACAAAAGCAGCAGCAGGTGCTTGATTCTCAAAGTAAACAAATGCAATGAAAACAAAACAAAACAGAAAACGAATGTTTTTTTCTTTTGAAAAAGGGAGAGACAGACATGAAGGTAGATGGTGAGGATCTGGGAGGAGTTGAGGGAGGAGAAAGCATGATAAAAATACATTGTATGAAAATTTTTAATAAAATACAAACAAAAAACCAACAAAAAATAACTAAATAGGATTATTCAAAACTCACATCCAAAAGGCTCCAAATGTGTGGAGTGGGGCAGAGCCCATCTGGAGAGAGAAGCTTCTGTTTCCCTGGGAGGTTCATGTGCAGCTCTTCATGTCAAAAATCATGTCTTGGGACCTCAAGAAGACTGGACATTTGCCAGTGATAGGACTGTATTTGTGGGAAGAGGTTGACTCTCCCAGAAACAGAAGCATGATTGCAAAATAAAGCCAGGCTCCTGCCCTGCTATTGAGTCTCCAGTACACCATTTGAATGTGTCTTGGGCACTCTACATTCCTCATTTTGCAAAGGAAAGATGTTTAAGAAGGTTCTCTGCTAGTATCATTTCTTGTTAATTACTTGGATCCTTCAGGTTATTTTTTATTTTATTTTATTTTTGGTGTTTGGTTTTGTGTGTATGAGTGTCTGTGTGTGGCTTCTAACAGTGTTGGCTAATGTATTGCTGCACAATGTGTAGTCAGACTGGCACACAGCCGTCACCCAGGAACTTCAGACAGCCCATCCTGATCTAAGCAGAATCCTCATTTTAACCAGCATCTTCCAGTGATTCCTAGTGAAGTTAGAGAAGTGTTAGCTAATGTATCTAGTGATGCAAATCCCCCAATTGGGGGGCTCGGCCCCTGATAGTGGAGCTCTATTGATCTTCCCTTAACTGACGGAGGAGCTGTGCATACTCCATTATGTTCTGCAGTGCATGCTGACTGATAACCTCAGCAGAATGCTCCAAGCTCCCTGGAAACTGGCTAAGAAAAGCACAGGTGTGTGAACACCCTGTGACTAAAGTCAATGTTTACCAAGGATCAGCTGTGTTTGCTCCTAAATCTATTCAGAGTAGTTAATATAATTACATGATTCTGAGTAAACTGGTGGAATAGATTAATGCTGTATTGGAGAGACTCAGTAAAATGAGGTGATACCTGTTTGGAGTGAAAATGTGTCCTGGGATGGTGACTAGACCGCTAACAGAAGTGGGGTGGGGCTCGTGAAATGTAGATGGGATGCGCATCCTGATTTTGTCTCATGTCTGTTCTTACCCTGTATTAATGAACTGCAACTAGAAGTGAGCACTTCATTTTCTGTGCATGATTCCTACAACAAGAGCATGAGAAGCTCTTATATACTCATAAATACTCACAAAGGTTTTGCTTTGAAATGAAACTATAAATGGATACATAATTGTACTTTTGAGTTTGAATGAATTGCTGTTGTAGTTTCTTATGGAACATTTCTTTCAAAATCATTTTCCTCTCCAACCAACTTTTTAATTTAACGAATTAATTTTTATGTGTATGATTGTTTTGCCTGCATATATGTCTGTGTACCAATTCCTGTTGAGGCCAGAAGAGACCATTTGGTCCCCCTGGAACTGGAGTGACAGATGATTGTGACCTCCATGTGGGTGCTGGGAGTCAATCCCAGCTACTCCAGAAGAGTGGCCAGTGTTCTTAACCATTGAGCCATCTCTCCAATCCCTAAAAAGCAATTCTTATATTAAGCAATTGCTTATCCTAATCATAACTCTAATATCAATCCAAACTAGCAGTAGGTAGAAACCTTCCACCGTAAAGCTCTGGCGTTTAAAGAGTCAAGGAAAATAAACCCTCAGACTCTACTGTGGGCTCTTTCTTCAGCACATTAGGACATTTAGGCTCAGAGTGGAGAATGGTGATCAAACCATCTAAAGTATCATCTTCAGACCCATAGTCAGCACCTTGGGAGCTTGTGAGACAGGAGGCGCCAGACTACTGACTCAGCAGGCTCTCTGCTGATGGGCGCCAGGAGTCTGTGTTTCCAGGAACCTTCACATGATTGTCATACAGCTAAGTCATTGGCAGGGAACATGGGAAGGGTGGTGCCCAGAGAAGAATCCAGTACTTAAGCAATTCATTTGTCAGGAACTCCTCCTTTCTACCTGAGAGTCCTTTTTAATCAGAAACTTCATATCCTACATAATTTAAACAATGGCACACACACACACACACACACACACACACACACACACACACACACACACATATCACATAGTGAAAGATTCTTCTTTCTGGTATACATAAAAGTCACCCAGTGCTCTGGAGTACTGTGTGAGTGAGCATGTGTAGAACCATTTACACATCATCTCATTTTATTTTATAAGTAGGTCATTATTTCATTTTCCTAATGAAGGTGCTGCAGATTAGCACAATCAAGTAACATGCCTCAAGATCCTCAGACAGCACATGAGCTGGGATCTGAGTGCTGAGCTGCCAATTCCCAGCCCAGTTTCTTTCTTTCTTTCTTTCTTCCTTTCTTCCTTCCTTCCTTTCTTTCTTTCTTTCTTTCTTTCTTTCTTTCTTTCTTTCTTTCTTTCTTTCTTTCTTTTTTTCATGTATATACATGCTGTGTGATGTTCATGTTTGTATAGAAGCAAGGACAGCAAATGTAGAAACTATGTCTAGACATTACAGATTGAAAATAATTCTTTGTATCATTAGATTACTGTTCTTTATCCTACCTGTGTTCAGAATAATGGAGGAGAAACTGTAAAATAGACACCTGCTTCTAATTTAAATTTCATTGCGTGGGCTCTTTGCTTCTTTTGTTTTCTGTTGCTGTTGTTTGGTTTGGTTTGGTTTTACAGCTTCGTGGATCATTCTGAGACACTGTCATGGTTGAGAACCAGTGATATGGACATACACGTTTGAACAATAATCCAGACCCAGACATTTTTGACAAAACTCGTTTTCCATGTAACTTCAGCTAGCAGTCAAGGATGCCAGCTGCCCACTGAGTACATGCAAGGCATCAAGCATGCTGGGTGATATACTGGTTCCTTCTAGAGCCACATTTCAGGTTAACTGGGATCAAAGATAGGTTTGCAGGCTGGGCGGTAGTGGCACATGCCTTTAATCCCAGTGTTCAGGAGGCAGAGCCAGGCAGATCTCTGTGAGTTCAAGTCCACAGAGTCTACAGAGCGAGATCCAGGACAGGCACCAAAACTACACAGAGGGAAAAAAAAAAAAAAAAAAAAAAGATAGACTTGCAGGTTTGGGGAGTCTTAAATAGAAAGTTCAGTTTTAAAAATGTCCATGTGGGTTTGGGAGATGGTTCAGTTTGTCAGCACAGGACCTGAGTTCAGTCCCCAGAACTGACGTGAGTCCTTTCTGCTCATCCAGAGGTCCTGAGTGTGGTTCATAGCACCCATGTTAGCAGTTCATGGCAACCTGTGGCTCTGGCACCAGGCTATTCATTTCTTAAGGACTCCATGAATACACACACACACACATACATACAAATAAAGAAAAATCTTTAGGCCGTTCCCCCAACCAGCCACCATCTGCAAACCTGTAAGCCTAATAATTCTAGTCAAATTCCTTTTATGTGCAAGCCACCTTTCTTGGGTTAGTATAGTTATCACCCATCACCAAATAAGCCTCCCATACAGCAGATGGAGATCACCACAGAAAACCACAACTGGACACATTGTGGAGACCAACGGATCATGAGAAACCTGCCCCAACAGACACATCCATATCACAGCTCCTATGTCTGCAGCTCAGGAAACATGACGAAAGAATGGGTAGAAAGATTGCATGAGCCAGAATACGAGGAAGTCTGCTGTGAAACAGTCTTCCCTAGAAATGGCTGCATAAACAGGAGTGAAGCAGGGTAAATGACAGTAGACACGCTAATGGGCAGGGATTTCAAGGGATCCCACCCTTAGATGAAGGACTGGGGGCGACTTATGACTACTGGAAAATTAGCCTCTCTCTGGGAGTATGAGCCCCCTTAATGGCTGTCCAGTGCAGAGTGAACCATCTACACACAAACAACAAAAAACGGACTAATCAGGTGGTATTATATACTTATGTATACACTTGAGAGGTGGGGCATGAGAGGTATTTGTGGGAGGGCACCCTGGGAGGGGCTGGAGTCAGAGAGAATGTGATATAATTCTATTTCAATTAAAAACGCATTAAGAACAAATCTTTTAAAAATATGCCTTGGCGGGTGGGGTATGTCCATCAGAAAAGAAATTTTTAAAAAACAAAAAACAAAACAAACAAACAAAAAACAGGTGCTCAAGGCCTTTGTTCCTAAAGGTTGGCAAAATTGCCCTCCTCTCAAATGGTGTAGACTTTGGGCATGAAAACAATATTCCAAGAGGAAACTATGTAACCTTCCTGTGATTTGGTTTATTTATTTAGACAGCTAAGCATTGTTCTAGGGGCCTAGGGCTCATATGTTGAAGACAGGACACAATCATGAGTAATTGTGTTTACTGCTCCAAACTTCCATTCTTGTTCTGTTAACTTTGGACCAGTTCAAAGCTCACTGAAGGTTCATCTTTAACCTTGCAATTAGTTACAAGCAGCACATCAACTCCTGCCACTCTCGGAAAATGGGTGACAGTTTAGTTTTATCTAACAATGAAAGACCAGCTCTTGACAATGGGTTGGGAGCAGCTCAGCCATTTGCCTTCATAGTGTTGGAAATCTGCCTCCTTTGAAACTGTATTCCCTGTCCTTCTGGGTATTTCTCTCCATAACAGTCCTGCTGTTTGTGTCAGAGGAAGCTGATATTTAAATACTTAAGTCAAATGATGCCTGCGAGTTGGTGGCAGCAGAAGGTTCTCATCCTGTCTTCCTGCTTATCTAAGCTCACCATCACTAATAACTACGGAAGTTTGACAGCTGGGGTGGAGATTCAATCTCCTAGGGATTCCATGGGTTACAGAGACTCCCTTACATTGACTGGGGGGAAAAAAAGAGAGACTGGGAAATTTTAGCTTCTTTTCCTTTCTTTCTCTGTTTTAAAGCTTATTTCGCATATTTTCAATTCAGTAGACTTTCATTTTCTAAGCTTAATACTCTTGTAGGTTTGCTTTCTCACCCTCCTTTATAATTTCTTCTTTGATGGAGTATGATAGCCCTCAGCAACAAAGCAACTAAGTCACCACACCTAACTTACATTTCTAAGCACCATCATGCTCTCCCTGGGACTAGGTGGGTTGCCTGGAGATTCAGTTGAAATGTGACGTGTGTGTGTGTGTGTGTGTGTGTGTGTGTGTGTGTGTGTGTGTGTTTGGGGAGGGGGTTGCCTCCAGGAAGTGAGTCTCAGTCACAGACTTGGAACTGACACCTTTTCTGTGGTTGGTAGTCCTTCTAGTTAACAGTTGTTTGGCCCATGGATGAGGTATCCTATCCCAAACAGTTATTTCACCAGGACTTTCACACTCCAGACCAAGAGGGAACAGGTGCAAGGGCTGTGCCAGCCTGCTGGAGCTACCCATTTTCCACCCCATGAAGGATGCCAGTTGGCCCTAGTGATGCAGAATCCTGGATCCCACATTCCTGGACACCCTTGCCTTTCTTGCCATCAAGAAAGTGTTTTCAGGATTCATTTCGAATCTTGCTCAAACCCTTTGTCCCTTTACTTAAACCAATCATAGTTCAGTTCTTCTGACCTGAGGCCAAGAAAGTCACGACACTGTGAGTGAAACTTCTAAAGAGGACCTCCTCCAGGTCCCCTCACCCCCCATACACACATCTCCAAAGGAAAGTAAAACCACAAAGCCCAGAGTGGGTCTGTTTTCTGGAGGGGGTTGCTGGTAATTAGCTTAGATCGCAACAAATGGCACACACAGACTGTCGCCTCTGCATGTGTGCTCCAAGATTGGTGTTTACCCTATTATTTTCCAATTTAGAGATGGCACCAAGTTTATCAGGGAGCAAATGGAATCCAGCAAAAGCATGTCCAAGTATGGTAAGAGGTGTGTGTCTTGATGGGTAGATTTTTTTTAGACTTCAAAAATAATTAATTACTTTCACTGGATTGTGAGCAAAGGGGACATAGCAGGTCCCCCACCCCCCTTATGCTTGGTGATGTTTGGATATTTTTAGCAAATGAGTTGTCAGCAGAAAGGCTTCATTAGACCCATCAGGATTTCTGCCCATGAAGAACGAATCCCAAACTGTACTAACAGTTTCCTTGAGCCCAGATGATGAAGCACCTCTGACAAGAGCCATATTGTGCTCCCCATGTGAGGAGCAAGAGGAACAAAAGAGACAGTGTGATCTTCATTTGGTCAGGTTAATATTGACACAGTTCAGATGCATTGGGAGTGCATGTGCGTCACACACGTGTGGAAGCGCTCTGGAGACCGTGTGGTGGCTTCAGGAAGGCGGAACAAGGACTCTACAGAGAAGAATGCTCTTCCACTTTACTGAAATGATCTTCAAGTCATTCATTATTTTCACAGAGGAAAAAAAAATCCAGGAACCTTAGGATTTATCGCTCAAACACAATCAACAAGGAATGTTTTTACATCTATAACACAGCTGTGGACATAATATATTACTATTATTTTTATTTAGTCGTTCAACTGTTGCCTAGGTTCTATCATTTCTGAAAGTGAAGCATGCCTAGTGAGTGGTTTTCTGTTTGTTTGTTTGTTTGTTTGTTTGTTGAGACAGGGTTTCTCTGTGTAGCCCTGGCTGACCTAGGACTCTGTAAACCAGGTTGGCCTTGGACTCAGAGATCCTGCTGCATCTACCTTCTGGGTGCTGGGATTAAAGACGTGTGCCACCACACCCAGTGTGAGTGGTTTTCTTTTACGTATATTTCCTGAATTATCTATTCCTTCATATGTATGCATGAACAAGAAGGGGTCCTGAATAAGAGCTACATAGCCCTTCTTCAGTGTCTTTAATTGGAATGCTAGAGCAGAAACTTTGGATGATCCTTGATGGTATCCTTAACGAAAACATCAATTAGCTGGATGTGGTGTATGCCTGTCTTTCTAGCATTTGGGAGAGAGAGAGAGAGAGAGAGAGAGAGAGAGAGAGAGATATCCAGAGATTACTGTCATTGTCAACTGCAGTGAGTTTGAGGACAGATTGAGTCATGTAAGACCTTGCTTTAGCAAGGAAGAACTGATGCCTTTTCTGTGGGTGGTAGTCCTAGTTCACAGTGGTGTGGCCCCAGGGATGAGGTATCCAATCCAAAATGGAACAGAATTATTTCACCAGGATTTTCACACTCAAGACCAAGAGGGGACAGGTGCTGTCTAAGTGTGCAAGGACTGCATTAGTCTGCTGGAAATAGATGGGGGTGGCGGGGGAAGAAAGCAAGGAAAGAAAGAAGGAAGAAAGGAGGGAAGAGAGAGAGGAGGAGGGAGGAAAGAGAATGCAGATTAGGATGAGCTAATTAGTGAAATGATGGCTGTACTGTCTTCAACAGTTTGTGGAGTTCCTTCTCCTAAGTCCTCAGTCTCCTCCTGAGCACTGGTCTAAGTCAGCAGAGGAACCATTTTCCATTGTACTTTATTCAAACACCTGTTTCCAGGTCACCTCTCATGGGGGCAACATCAGCCTCTCTATGTGCTAGAAACCATGAAGATGGCACAGAGCCTCAACTCACTTCAGAGTTTCCCAGAATCCAGCTCAATCCCTTTTATAAAGTTCTGAACTTGTACCTGAACTTTGAGGTGAGTTATATCCCAGCCAACTCCTGTCCTCTTCCTGTTCCCCTCCTCTTTCTCTCCTTCCTCCTTCTCTTCCTTCTCTCTCCCTCTCTTCCATTCCCTGCTCCTGTCTTTATGTCTCATAACATGAAAACAGGGATTTTCAGTTTTCAGTGAATATACAATTTCCCTCTTTGTCCTCGAATTCTTCAGTTCAAGTGAGGGTCTCACAAGAGTCATTTCATGAAAAACTATAGCCTTTCCCTTCATAGTTTCCCACATGCCTGACCTGAATCAAAGCACCTGCCGTCTGCTGACATTAGTAGATGTCTTGATAGTTGCTAGATAGAGGAGGTTGCTTTCATAGCTAGGCCTCTCCTGTTAAGATGCCCACTTAGTCAAATGGAAAAAACAAAAGCAAAAGGCAGTCCTGTTTAGTCTCTTGCTTCCTCCATAAATTCCAATTCTTTGTCTCCCATGAGCTTTTGAGCAGATGAGAAGCAGCATTTTGAGCATGTTTAGACATTCATATTACAATAAATGATGAAGTGGGATTAGCCCATTATTTCTGTCTAAGCTATTGGAGGAAGAAAATCTTCATGAGGATCATTCTGGACAAGCAGTGATTATGCCAGGTCTACTCCCCCCCCCAAAAAAAAAATCACATGTTGCATTAACTGTGGATCCATGTAGCTCACTCCTTTGGTAGTATTCAGTTAATACACAGGAAACCCTGGATTTAATTACCCAGCACCACAGAAGCCAGGTATGATGGCACATAACTATCTCATTGCAGGAACTTGAAAGCAGGAGGGTCAGAAGTTTAGGATCCAACCTGAGTTATGTGAGAGCAAGGGAGGGGGGGGGCAGAGAGAGAGAGAGAGAGAGAGAGAGAGAGAGAGAGAGAGAGATGGGGGAGATAGAGAGAGACAGAGACAGAGGAGACAGAGACTGGGACAGACAGACAGACAGACAGAAAAAGAGAGGGGAGAAAGTAAATGTTGCTGCAGGAACAACTTGACATTTTTCTTTATAGAAGTTTCTTTGGGTTTCCAATTTTAGGCTCTTACATATAATTAATAGTCTATAATTAACTTAATCCCACATTTATATTTAGTGGGTGAGAAACTGGAAATTTTTCATGAAGCATGGTGATAGTAAAGCCAAGCTTCGTAATCAAGGTTGTCCAAGTCAAGTACATGGCTAGCTTGTGCAGAGTGGCCACGACTAAACAGAAGTCAAGACTGTAGAAAAGCTATTTTTTTATTAGGTTAAAAGCTAAATTTCTTAGTAATGTCTTTTGAGGAAGATTCTCATTTGGGAATAAAATAGGAGCTAAAATAAAGCCTTTGAATTTAGTGAGAGTAAGAATCCCATTTTTCATGTATACAAGCTGTGTAAGATCAACTACTTAATCTCCCCTAGCCTCCTTATCTAAATACAAGACAGAGACAATGTTACTGACCTCACAGGGTATCAGGAAGCTCATGGAAGGTCATGAAACATAGTTAACCAGATGCTTAATTCAATACAGTTAGGTTGTATTAGGAACATAGTATTAACTTAAATCAATATAGCTAATCAACCAATCAATAAATAAAGTACATTGATATGTATATATGCTGTATATTAATTTATGCTATAGCATTTTTTAAGTCTCACATAAGTTTTCCCAGAACATTTCTTAATTATAAAGGATGAAAATAGACACTGTGTGACTCTATCTTCAAAATATTATATCCAGTCTAGTTTTAATAGGCCCAGGAAAGTATTTTAACTACTAAGATGCTTGGGTTGCCTTTTAAAATAAGAAACAAGTACAATAGCGTATAAAAAAATGTCCAGGAAAAGAATGGAGAATTTCTTTGTTTACCAATTAAAGAATGTATGGAAAACAGAATAAATAAAATTTTTAATTTATGCATTTTGTGTTCTCATAAATCATTTTCCTGTCAAGATCATCATACTTTATTATTGCTGAATACTTTAAACATCATAATGGAAATTTGGTAGCATAAATCATGAAGCTCTCATTTAGAACATTTGTGCCCACACCTCAGCATTTTTCTTATATCTTGATTAAACAGGAAAATGGCCCGAGCTTGGTCTAGAAATAAAGCCACGCAGAGTCTAAATGTCAAACTAAACTCTTAGATTTCAGTAACTCAGCAATCCGTGCCACCCACTGCGCGGCTTGCAGGAGTGAAGGACTGTCAGACGCCGTTTCGAAGCCTCTGTGTTCCGAAGGCAGCAGTACAAAGTTGTTTTAATCTTGGTAACAGCTTTTCCCTATAAGCATTCTACCTACAAATGATAGCCACTTCCTTGATGTTTCTATTTCCCGCCAGAAGAAAACAGCACAGATGTAACAAGTCTGGAAACCCCTAGTCAGTAATACTACAGCATTCCGTTATTACCGGCCTTAGTCGATCTAGTTCACGGTCATGGGTGAGGGAGGCAACTGCTTTGGATTAGGTGTGTAGTCCAGAATGCCCAGCCTCCACAGAACAATTAGCACCAGAGGGAAAGCTCACCAAAAGCCATTAGGCACTTGGAATATGGCAGTGATGAAGGAGGCTCTATCCCTGGCACCCTGACCAAATGAATGAAGAATCACTTCCTGTTTCTCTTTGTGCTTTGAGTGGCATACAGAAGCTCAGTAGCACTACAAGGAGCTAAGGACAAAGAGTCTGTTACTGAGATAAACACGGCCTTAGCCAGGGGTTTACATTTTACATCATGTTTTTCTAAAGCATACTTTGCTCAGACTTGACTTTGTCATTTCCTCCATCATCTGACCTAAGGTTTTCTGTGTATGCCATTTAAGTGACTTAAAGATTAGTGTGATCATCATTAGAAAGTTCAAGTGGTGTGAAGGACATAAAGAAAGGAATCATTCTGCAAACAAGGAGTTCCCATGTACAGAATCTCACAAAATGCTTCCTTTGGTTGGATGGATTCCCAAAAGCCCAAGCGTGGCCTCTGGACAGTTTAATGAACAGGGAAAGAAAAGGAACCCACTGCCTGATGCTGTGTCCAAGGCACCAGGCTATCTTTTCTTATATCATCTTGGCTCTCACAGCACTCCTTAGAGGAAACAGAGGCTCAGAGAAAGAGGGACAGTCATCTGGGTAGAGAGTGCCAGAGTCAAACACCTAACTGATGGCAAGGCTTTACTAGAAAACATTAGAAGACATGTCTTAAAACACAAAAGTGCAGAGATGTTTAGATCAACAGTTGGGCTGCTAGTGACAATTTAATATCAGTGTGTCTTAATATCATTGTAAAAGAGAATTTTTAATTATTTTTTTAAACTTTTATTGATGGGGTGGGGCATGGAAGTGTGCCATGGAGACCTTTGGAGGTCAGAGGACAACATTCATGTGTCAGTTCTCTCCTTCCATCATGTGGGTCCCAGGGATCAAACTCAAGTCATCAGGCTTGGTAAAATGTGCCTTGGCCCACTAAGACACTGGTCCCACATATGGGATTTTATAAGAAAGAACTATCAAATTTTATAACAAAAAAATTTCAGGGGCTGGAGAGATAGATCAGAGTTTAAGAGCACTGACTGCTCTTCCCGAGGTCCCAAGTTCAATTCCCAGCAACTACATGATGGCTCACAACCATCTGTAATGAGGTTTGGTGCCCTCTTCTGGCCTGCAGTCATACATGCTATATATGTAATAAATAAATAAATCTTTTTAAAAAAAAATCTTTCAATTTTATGCCATAGAGATTAGATTGTACTTAGCTGTTTTAAACAGTTTCTTGTGTTAACAACTCTTTGATTTTTAACAGTAGTATAATATTCATTTGTTGCATAATTTATTGACAGTTTCTCAGTTGTTGGCCATACAGATTTTTCTTTCTGAGTATTAGTTACTAAGGTAATAAGCCCATGAATACTTTTGTCCAAAAACATTGTATAGATCAATTCTTTCTTTATGCTCTATTGCTAAAATTCATATGTGGGTGCCCATTTGGAAGTATTTACTAATAACAGAAAAAAGTAAAGATGTTGCTATTAAAGAGTTTCTCTGATTAATGAGTTCAAATATTTATTAGCTATTTGTATTTCAGTTGTAAATTGTCTTCTGTGTTTTCCAACTGTTTTTTACTGGAATATCTAATTCTAATGAATTTATTTAAACTCTTACACTCAAGGATACTAAATATTTGCCTCTCAATTAAGGAAAACAAAATGATGGCAAATAACAATTTTTGTGTTGGAAAACAGTGGGTTCAAAATAGCAAAGTGCTATCATTTTATTTATATTGTATATATTGTTATTCTATTTACTTACTTATGTATTGTGTGTACATGTATGTGTGTGTGTGTGTGTGTGTGTGTGTGTGTGTGTATACATGTGTGCATGTGCACCCCTGCAGAGGACAATTTGTCTGTTCTTTCCTTCTACCCCGGTGTACAACTCAGTTGGCAAATGCCTTTATGTGCTGACCCATCTCTTGGGGTCTGATTTACATTTTTAAAAGCCACTGTTGATGCTGTGTGAACTGATCAAAGGGAAAGGAAAGAGCCTGGGATACAAGTTGGGGTGTTGTCACCAGTGTTCGGGCAAAAGATAATGGTGGCTGGAGCTGGAGAGATGATTTGGTGCTTAAGAGCACATACTATTCTTCTAGGGGATCTGAGTGTGAATCCCAGCACCCACACCAGCTGACTCACAGACACCTGGAACTCTAGCTTCAGGGAATCCAAGACCTCTTTGTCTGTGGCACAAACACTCCCATTCATATACATGTAAACAGACAGACACACACATGCAGGCATGCACACACAGAGAGAATTAAAAATAAAAAAGAAACAGAACAGAGAGATGATATGGTGGCTATGTTTAAGACAGCCATGGAAATGGAGAAAAAGTGTTTGACCTGATGTGTGTTTTAAGGTAAAGTTAACAAGATTTGCTGCTGGAATACATGAGGCATGAAGGGGAAGGAAAAATGTCAGAATAATTCCTAGGTGTTTGGCTTGAGTAACTACGGATGGTAGTGTCATTTAATAATACTGAAGGAACTGGGCAGGACTCGCTCAGGTTATCTTGTATTTGTGAGGCTGGTCAGACATTCTCATGCATAGAGTCAGGTGGATGTGTTTATTCATTGGGAAGTAGTTTTAAAGCCAAGTATCTCTAAATGGACTTGCTAAGGAGAGTGGGTACCAAGGAGATAGTGGAGTTGGAGGACATGGTGTATCTGGGCAGTGAGAACTTGGCAGTGTAGAAGGAAGAACACTCAGTGAAGATGACCAAGGAGTGTACAGTGAGCGAGAAGAGAAGAATAAGGAGGGTGTAATGTCCAGGAAGTGGAGTTCTCCAGAAAGGAGGAGGGTCAGCTTTGTTGGAGCTGCAGGTAAAGTCCAATGGGGTAGGAACAGGGACATGTTTGATTGGGCAACATGGAGTGATTGGCATTTTGGAGAAGAGCAGTTTGAGCAGAAAGATGGGTCTCAATACCAAACAAGGGAGCCTAAGAAGACACTTGAAGGTGAGAGTGTATGGGAGTAGCTCTGTTTCGCTCCCGAGAAATGCCCACCCTTAACTACTCAGATGTTCCTAAGACATTACTTAGACTGAGTCCACCTGGTATGATGCATGGCTCTGCCAGCATTTAGCTTCAACACTGAATTTTTCTTAGAAAACTTTGGTGCCACCTCCTGGCACTCCCTTTCTCTCTCTGTGGGGGTTGTTGGCTTTTTTTTGCTGCTTACATTTTTTTGTATTAGGTTTAATCGTTGTATTTTATGTATGAGTGTTTTGCCTGCTTTTACATCTGCGTGCCAGGTGCATGCCTGGTACCCGAGAAGGTCAGAAGAGGGCATCAGACTCTCTGGTACTGAAATGATGGATGGCTGTGAACCACCACGTCGGTGCTGAGAACTGAACCCAGGTTTTCTGCAAGAACAACAAGTGGTCTTAACCCCTGAGCCATGTCTCCAGCCTGGGATACGGAATCTTTTGAAGTAATGCAGTAAGAAGTAAAATAGTATTTTTGGACAATGGAATTTCCCACTGCAGTTCACTGTACATTTCCAACAACAAACACAGTAACTTTACCAGACACTCACTTTCACAACCTCAGATCTTATATCAGGTCAAGTGGAGACAAATCATGTCTGCCTCTCCATCCTGGGATGTTACCATCATCTATACTATCATCAAGCTGTTGTAGGGTTCTTCAGATCTCTACATTAGCTTTTGGCTAGGAAATAATAACCCTTTTGCGCCCTATCTTTCTAAATTTTTCTAATTCCAAAGCTAGAGATTATTCAGGCAAACAGATTCACAACCTTCTAAATGTTTGATGACTGAATCTTTGGGACCTGGGCTCTGATGGGAAGCAATTGCCATTTTTCCTAATTTGGCTGGCCAGTTCCCAGTTGCAATGATAAGTAAATTCCTAAATTCCAGTAAGGTTCAGAAATGTAGTGCATGTCTGTTCCTGGAGTTGAATGGTAAATTATAGAGACAAGTATCCCTTTATTGTCTAACTAAGTGGGAAACGCATATGTGTGTATGTAATTTAACTGAAAGTGGAAGAAACATTTTGCAGACATCTGAGCAGGTTAACAAATCGTATTTGTATACGTGTAACTAAAACAGTAATTTATCAGGTAGAAGGCAGATGGGGAAATGAAATGCCAACCTGTGTCTACAGTGGGGCTGAGCTGATGATGAAGAACTGTTTACTCAGGGCCAGCATTGCTCGTCAGCAATGTAAGAGTCACTGCAGCACATGACTCCCCGCATAGCTAGAAGACAATAATAAATTATATGCTATGCAAACAGCGCCAGCATAAAAGCAGAGCAAACAGACTGTGCCTCAGATTCCCGAAGATTCTCACTCATTCCCTTGTTTGACTGTTTTAAATATGGAACTCTTGACACTACCTTTAGGCCAGGAGGATGGGATCTGGCTTGGACAAATTCCTTAGAGTACATGGGGCATCAATGCTGATCTTTGTTTGGGGTGACTGTGAAGTGTATCTGGTTTTGATAGCATACCAAAATGGCTCACATAATTTTTTTATCAGTACTTCCTTAAATTCTGTAGAATTTGGTTTGGGGTCACCCATAGGAGGATTGGGCAATTGTACCCAGAAGACCTAGACTGCAAGAATTACTTAAGGAACATGATGAAAACACATGTTCTTGGATTTGGTCTCTCAACTGCTAAATAACAATCCCCAGCAAATTTTTTAGATTGCACAGCCCAGGGTGTTTTTGTGATGAGGTCAGTATAAAGAATTAGGAGTTGGGGGTGTTATCCATCTAAGTCCCAGGAGAACACTGAGATTCCCATGAACTGGTTGCAGGAAAATATATGGACCAATCCCTTGCTAGTGCAGAGCTGTAAAGGTGGGATGCAGAGGAGATGCAGCTTCAGTAAGTCAGGGGTGTGGGTGGAGACTGTACCAGTACTACTGGACAAGATGTGAGAGGCGACTGCATAGCAAAGAAGAATCCAAATAGCTTCTGATGCAGCCAGCATTCGTGACTAGCAGAATGCCACAAGTACAGCTTCAAATAACGCTTCTGAATCTTAATCTGTAAAGTCAAATTAACCTGTTCTACCGATGCATGTAAAAATGTCTTCAGAAGGTGTGCCTCCCCTGTAGGGGTTTATGGATGTGTTAGGGGGTTCATATACTTACAAGTATTTAGAAAAGAACATTTTGAGGCTTCTTACAAAGTCTTCAAACTTCTAACAAAGTTGTTGATGATAAGCTGTAGTGTCTTTCCCATTTGCTTTCAGGATCAGCTCTGCTTTCGATCCATAGTGGCACAAATTCCAACATCAAGTATCTTCATCAATCACCAATGACGCTTTGAACTATTTTACCTAGTGAATGCTTATTACACATAAGGGATAGTCTGGATCAAAGAAGGCATACTCTTTGAGTGGTGGGTGAATTCAGTCTCTAAAAATATCTACTTCATGATTGCTGTGATGGCATTCAGACACCAGATTAAAAGCATGGGTGCTGGCAGTGTATTCCCTGGGTCATGTGCTTCTAAGGTTCTTGTATGTGAACATCACAAACTTCACTACCAAGTCAGATCAACAGCTCCTTTGTATCCATCAATAATACATACCGAAAGCTTTGTCATTCTTGTGTGTACTAGCTTCTAACCTAAAAGAGAAAGTGACCTAGTGAAATCCCTAACAAGAATAGCTGCCATGAGATGCCCAGCATGGTGGCTCACAGCTTCAGTCCCAGCACTCAGGAGGCAGAGGCAGGTGGATCTCTGTAAGTTCATGGCCAGCCTGGTCTACCTAGTGAGTACCAGGACCTGTCTCAAAAACCAAAACCAAAAACAAACAAAACAGATAGCCAAGCCTCATCAACATATGGAAGCCCCACTCACCAAGGGCCTCTTAGGGGATTCATAGACCTTAAGATTCCACTCAGTAAAATTGTAGAGCCTATGTTAATAGTAATTTTGGATGGCTGGTAAATAGTCTTAAGTAGCTACATTGTGCAAATATTAATGTGGTAACAGATCTATAACTATATGTACCTATTTGTCTGTTCACAATGGTTGTGAGGGGGTGGTATGACAATCACATTTTCTATGTTAAGTACTTCTGTAAAGTTTTAATATTGTACCACAACAAGCATAATTACAATTACTATTGTAAGAAAAATGCATAAAAGTTTCTAAATCCCTTGAGTGTACATCAATGATGTTTTTCACTGACAGCTGGATAAACTATCAGTTAATTGATTTTACATGATAAGGATGATAAGGATGTTGATGATGGTGATGGTGTGTTTGTATGCATGTGTGTGTGTGTGTATGTGTGTGTGTGTGTGTGTGTGTGTGTGTGTGTGTGTGTGTACCATTTCCCAGTATCTGTAGGGGATTGATTCTGAAAGCCCTCTTTGAATACCCAAATCTATAGATATTGAGGTGTCTTCTGTAAAGTGGCATTGAATTTATGTCTAACCCATGTACATCCTTCTGCATTCTCTAAGTCATCTCTAGATGACCTATAATACCTAGAACATACAGATAGAGGTTATATTATTTAGGGATGATAACAAGAACCAAGTCTGGATGTAAAGATGTACTTTTTCTAAACATATGTGATCTGATCAACTGCTGTTTGAATCCACAGATGTAGAACTCATTGATATAATGATTAGCTGTGTGTGTGTGTGTGTGTGTGTGTGTGTGTGTGTGTGTGTGTGTGTGTGGTGTGTTGAGTGACAGAGGAGGTATAGCATGGATTGACTTTTTTTATTTCTCTCCAATCATTTTACAAATATTTCTTGAGCAACTAGTATATAGCAGACATGAATGCCAGGGGTTATAATACAGGCTTCATTATGCTTCTTGAAAGAAGAGAGAGAATTGTATGGGCAAAAATGGTCTCACTATAATTGATATACCTTGAAAAGTCAACACATTTTCTGTAGGTGACATGAGCTACATTCTGGGAATGCTGCAGTTACTACTCTCCACACCTGCCCTTTATAGCAAGGCAGCCCCACATTAAAAATACTCCTGGGCTTCTACACTACAATAAAAATCCCCCAGGGGCTAGAGCTTCATCCCAGTTTGTAGATGCTCTCCTAGTATGCACAAAGACCTGGGTTCAACACCCCAGTGCCACATCCATGAGACCCTGTCTCAAGAAAGAATTCCTCGGCTAATTCATCCAAGTTTGTCTTTGGGAATTTTGGATGGAAACTAACAATAATCATAGAAAATAAAAATGTAGGGCCAGTGAGGTGTTCACAAGATAAGAGTGCTTGAAGCACAAGCCTGACAACCTGTGTTCAGTCTCCAGAACCTACACACAAGATCCAGATGCAAAGGCACACATCTGTAATCCAGAACTCCTTCAGTAAGGTGAGATGTGGAGACAGAATAGGTTGAAAGTTCACAGACCAGCTAGCCTGGGGTATGCAGAGCAGCACCAGAAACAAGAGAGACCTTCCCAGCAAAGAAGGAAAGAACTGACTCCCAAAAGTTGTGCTCTGACATCTGTACACACACACACACACACACACACACACACACACATACACACACGCTAACATGCAATGCTGTATTAGTTCCTTCTGTTGCTGTGATAAAACACCATGACCAAGCACCCTACGGATGGAGGAGTTTATTTTGGCGTATGGTTCCAGAGGGATAAGAGTCCATTATGATGAGGAAGCATGGCAGAAGGGGCGGGGATCTGAGAGATTGTATCTTACTGTAAGCACAAAGCCGAGTGAGCAAATTGAAAGTAGGGCAAGGCCTGCCCCCTTTCTCCAGCAAGGCTACACCTCCTAAACTCCCGCAAATGGCACCGCCAACCGGGGACTAATTGTGCAAATAGCTGAGCCTGTGGGGAACATTCTCATTCAAACTGCCACAGGCGCCAAAATCACAATAACAGCAGCAGCAACAAAAACCAACATTACAGGCTTAGGAGCATATCAGAATACTATGTAGGAAGACCGGGAGACAGAATATGTACTTTACCAAATTTCTTGAAAAAAGATAGACAGTCACACAGACCCTTGGTTTATGATGCTTCTTGCTTTTCTAGTGACAGGCTGAGAGTAGAGTCAACAGAAATTCTTATATGGCTATTATAAATCATAAGGGCTAGATGTTCCTTTCAAATACTTGATAAGTATTTCATAAAGGTGTGTTTCTTGTTGATAATAATGGCAGAGACATCATCTTTTCTTGGTTTGAGAAAACAAATCAGTAAAGTGTATTTTATGCCAGAACATGGACATGTCCAAAATTTCTCAAAGCATTTATTTCACTCACCTCTGATGATAAATATCTGTCCTAATGCATCACGGACCTGAGCTGATTTGTGGCCACCTGTCTGAAGCAGGCAGTCTGATGCTAATCTCGTATGTCTGTTCTTTCAGGACTGTCTGTTCCACAGCAACATCACCAGTGACTTGAAAGCCTTCACAGACAAGTTTGGGTTTGATGTCCTCATCCTGATTGCGCGCTTTGTGACGACAGAGGGGCAGCAGAAACAGCAAATCGCCGTGTACTCCCAGAACCTGGAACTGTGCAGCCAGGTGACCCTTCCTCTGTCTGTTTCACTGTTTGTGAATTTCTAGAATTAAGCACATGTGCTAAGAGATAATAATGGACTGGAGTCTTATTTAAAAAATAGGCCTAAGAGATAGAGTCCTGAGACTGAACTTGTTGGAGAAATCAGGGTATATTGCACATTGTTTCATTTTTAGAAAGACTGTCAGTCCATTTTGTGTTGCTGACAGAATACCAGAGGCCAGGTACTTTATAAAGAAAAGAGATTTATTTGGCTTACACTTCTAGAGATTCAAGGACATGCCACTGACCTGTCCATTGTTGGGAGGGTGTTCTGGTGGATAACATCGCATAGAGAACCTGGAAGCACAAGACTAGACTTGCTTTGTAACCACCCATTCTCAACATAAGTAATACAATCCCTTGAAGCCTACATTAATCCTCCTAGTGGTGCCCTTGTCATCTAACAACCTTCTAGTAGCTCCCCTTGCCTTAGAGATCCCACCATATCAATACTATCACCACCATGTCGGGAGCCAAGCTTTGAGTGCACATACCTGTGGAGGACACAAGACCATAGCAGAGCCCCACAACTATTCCCCTTCTAGACTGAACTCAAAAAGGAAACAGTCTGCTCTTTCTCACCTGAATAAAGGTGAATCCTCCTTTTCCACAGTTTTCTCTTAAAACTGTTTCCTGGTGATAACTCACCTAGTGTCTCAATACCCATGTGGTCCCTGGTGTTTAGAACAAGTGATCTGATGCCTTAGCAAACACAGTGTGCAGGTGCTCAGATCCTCACTAGGTAATCAGTTGGATCTTGTAGGGTGACAGTGGAGCCTTTTACCCAAAGCCTAGAAGAAGGAGGAGGAGGAGTGTGGGGAGAAGGAGGAGGAAGATAAGAAGGAGGAGGAGATGAGGAGGAAGAGGAAGAAGAAGAAAGTTAATCACAGCAACAGGTCATTGGATGTATGAGCCGAGTTAGTTATTATAAGAACTAACATTGAGATAGAAATAGATATGGATATGATGACTGGTTAATATGAACCTTACTAGTGAGTCCGAGTCCTTGGCTATCACAGGCGGCAAGAGGCGAGGTCTCCATTTCTTTCTTTCCTACATCTCCCCTCTGTCCTCTAACAGCTCTACTTGGCTCCTTTGTGTTAACATGACAGTACTTGTTCCCTGATTCGCTCTCTGCTTTCCCAAGTTCAGATAAGAACACGATGCCCCTGCCACTGGTGCATTTTGTCTCCCCTCCTCTGACCCACATACCTGTGTGTGTCAAATCACCAACTGTGGCTTTTCCAGTGCTAACGCACTGTGCATTTGGATTCGAGGGTGCACTCATTGCTTTTCTTGTCACAGTGACAGAATACCTGAAGGACTGGGGGAGAAATTTGTTTTGGCTCATAGTTCAGAGACACTGCCCATCACGGCAGAGAAGGCATGGCAGCGGGCAGCTGTGGTGAGTGGGAGCTTGTGGCATGGCTTATCACACTGTGGAGGGTCAGCAAGCGTAGGACCAGATAAGAAGCAGGGCTTCCCTGCAGCCTCCAAGGCTGACCCTACAGGCCTATGTCCACCTGCTAGGACCCATGTCTAAACGTTCCATAGCTTCCCCATAACCAGCAGCTGGGGACCAGGGGTTCAAATGCATGAAGCCATGGGGGATATTTTACTGCCAAACCATAACAAAAGGTAGATTTTACCCTTTTCATTCATTAACTTCCTAGAGGCAAGACATAAGATGTTCAAGTGTCTTCCACCATAGTTTTCAAATCACTTTTGGTAGCAGACCCCCTTTTCGAACCATTTTGAAAGTAAGTTTCTTTAAGCAAATGAAGTGGTCAAAAGCCCTGGAGCCCACACTTCCTCTTCTCTCCTCACCCACTAGCAGGCTCCAAAGACAGTTCCTCTAAATACCTGGCAACCCAGAGGGGGCAGTTTCTGCACCAAGGGGTCCTTCTTTATCTTGTAGTCACACAGTGAAGAGTCCACCTCTGCAGCTCAATTGCAGAGTTCAAACCTCAGGTCCCATCACACTAGCAGAGAATTGTTGAATTAATTAATTAATCCTTCCCTCATTTCTGTTTCCTTATCAACAAGGCGCGGGTTTGCACAGCCTCACGGAATTGCTGTGAGAATAAAAGAAACTGTGACCATGAAACACAACTGTGCTAGTGTGGGCAATCACTCAGTGAATGCCACTGTTCTTACCATCAAGGCCATTTCCATGGACTGTATGGCTATTATCTCCCCCATAATTTTTAACCCCGGTTAGTCCTGTAGGGCTTGTTCAAAAGCTCAGCATGGCAAAACACTCTTGATATTCCCTAAATGTCCAAGCACTGCAGCCCAGCCTGGTCTGGAACTGGCTGTCTGCTTCGGTGTCCCTCTGCCCCCCAGGCACTTTGGTCTGTTCAGGTTTCCACGTCTGTGCTCCCCAGGATAAGAAGGAACAGAAGGGACCTGGGTGCCATGGGGAAGCTCAGCCTATGGCCCTTACCCTTTCCCACCTTTTCCTTTGCCTTAACTCTCTGTCAGAGCTAGGCCAGGGCTGGCTTTCTCTCCTATTCAAATACTTTGTCAGCATCCAGGGGTTCTGCAGACTCACATTCCTCACCTGTTGGGAGATGGTACTACATTACACCTGGGAAAGGCTGTGGTTTTAAACACCTCTGCCTGTAACTCTCAGAAACCAGTGAAATGGAACAGCTGACTCATCTACATTTTAAGTTGATTGAGCAGGTTGATGGAGACCAAGAAAGAGCCGGCAGTAGGACTAAGCTGAGTGCAATTGTATCTGAGTCTCAGTTGTTTGTGGATTTCTTTGTAGACAGATGGACACAGTTCAATTTTTTAATAACTTATTTTCTTATTTTATGTACATTGGTGTATTGCCTGCATGTATGTGTGAGGGTGTCAGATCCCCTGGAACTAGAGTTTACAGATAATTGTGAGCTGCCATGTGGGTGCTGGGAATTGAACCTGGATCCTCTGGAAAAGCAGCCAGTGCTCTTAACCACTAAGCAATCTTTCTAGCCCCCTACAGTTTAATGTTATATTAAGCAAAATAATGGGCTGCAGATATAGCTCAGTTAATAGACTGTTTGCCCAGCATGTACAAAGTCCTGAGTTCAATCACGTGCACCACGTCAGCCTGGCACAGTGGTCCACTCTTCTTATAGACCCGGCACTGAAGAGCTGGAGGCAGCATACTCCTTTTCTGTTGCTGTGATAGAACACCATGACCAAGGCAATTGACAGAAGAAAGAGCTTCTGTTGGGTTACAGTTCCTGGGGGGTTAAAGTCTATAATGGCAGAGCAGTATAGCAGCAGGCAGCAGGTATGGCAGCTGGAGCAGGGAGCGTACAGTTCAGATCCTTTACCATGAAGCAGATAGAGCAAGCGGGAAGTGGCCCAAGGCTTTTCATCGCAAAGTCTACCCTCGGTGATGTACTTCTTCCTACAAACAGCACCACCAACTGGGGATGAAGTGTTCAAATACCCAAGACTAAGGTGTGTCGGGGGTTCCCACCCAAAGCACCACGGGCAGGAAGCTCAGAAGTTCAAGGTTATCCTCAATCATAGAATGAGTTTGAAATCAGCCTGCCTGACATGAGACACTGTCTCAGAATAAAAGCAAAACACAAAAATAGTGAGGAGGAGGGATTGGGGAGTTGATTCTGTTGGTAAATAAAGTACTTGCCTTACAAAAAGCTGGGCATGGTGGCACAGGCTTATCATCTTAGCATTGGGGAAATAGAGACGGATAGAGATGGGGATCCCTGAGGCCTGCTGGCTAACTGGTCTAACCTAATTGATAAGCTCTGGGCCAGTGAGAAATCCTGTCTCAAAAGGGGGTAGACAGCATTTCTGAGAATGACCCTGAAATTGTCCTCTAGCCTCCAAAAGAAAACATGCAAATGGTCATGTACACACACACACACACACACACACACACACACACACACACACACGCTTTTTTAAGGCCACCATTCTCCAGACGTGGTCCCATTTGCATGTCCTATATGCCATCACAGTCTGATTAGCTTTTCTGACGTTAGCCCACCCATGCCACATTCAATGTCCAGGCCCCTCCCACAGTGCTCATCCTGTGCCCAGATCCAGTCTGATAATTGTGGCTCTCACCCCTCATCAAAAGAAACTTCTTTTTGCAACAGACAGAGACCATTATAGAAACTTGTCAAAATTCATAGAACGACTGACTGTTGGGCACCCATCACCAACTGATACATCTATAATACAATCCCTACACCAAAGGCTCAGGGAATGGTGTGGAATGGTGTGTGTGTGTGTGTGTGTGTGTGTGTGTGTGTGTGTGTGTGTGTGTGTGTGTGAAAAGATTGCAGGAGTCAGAGGGCCAGAATATCTGCTGAGACTGTCTTTCATATATGACAGAGAAGCTCCACCCATGAAGTCTCATCAATGTGGTTGCCTAAGTAAGCCCCAAACCATGATAGCACCAGTTGAAATGCTAATGTACATGGGGGAAAGCTCAAAAGATTCTACCCTAGAAGAAGGGGCATAGGCAATTAATGCCTGCTGATAAAGGGAGAATCAGTGACTTGGGGTTTCTATTGCTTCAACAAAACACCATAACCAAAAAGCAAGTTGGGGAAGAAAGGGTTTATTTGGCTTGCACTTCCACATCATAGTTCATCATTGAAGGAAGTCAGGACAGAAAGCAAATGGGGCAGGAACCTGGAGGCAGGAACTATGCAGAGACCAGGGAGGGGTGCTGCTTACTGGCTTGCTCTCATGGCTTGCTCAGTCTGCTTTCTTATAGATCCCAGGACCACCAGCTCAGGAGCAGCACCACCCACAATGGCCTAGGCCCTCCCCCATCAATCACTAATTAAGAAAACGCCTTGCAGTCAGATCTTATGGAGGCATTTCCTCAGTTGAGGTTCCTCCTTTCAGAAAACTCTAGCTTGTGTCAAGTTGACATAAAACTAGCCAGGATGATCAGTGTTTCTCAGAAATGAGCCCCCAAGTGGTCATCTCTAAAAACATACATATATGAGAAACATTAAATTAAATGAGACTCAGCAAATTGTATTTATATATTTACTCATATATATTGTGTGTGTGTTTATGACAAAAATAAAAAAAGGCAATGAATTTGAGAGGGATTTGGGGGCGTGAAAGGAGTTAGATGGAGGGAAAGAAGGTAAGAAATGAAGTAAATGTGGCACACATATGTGAAAATACACAATTTTTAGTGAAAAGTTGAGAAAGACAAAATGCAAGGGATAGCTGCATGCTCATACAACCCCTTATGCCTCCCCATAGATTTGCTGTGAATTGGAAGAAAGTCAGAACCCTTGCCTGGAACTGGAGCCCTTTGAATGTGGCTGTGATGAGATCCTGGTATATCAGCAGGAGGACCCTTCTGTGACCTGTGAGCAGGTGGTTCTTCTTGTCAAGGAAGTCCTCAACAGGAGGTGTGCAGAGATGGTCTCCAACAGCCGGACATCCTCCACAGAAGCTGTGGCAGGCAGCGCGCCCCTGTCCCAGGGCTCTTCCGGGATTATGGAATTGTATGGTTCTGACATAGAGCCACAGCCCAGCTCTGTGAATTTCATAGAAAACCCCCCGGAGCTCAGTGATTCCAATCAAGCTCAGGTGGATGTCAATGTAGACCTCGTTAGCCCTGACAGTGGACTGGCCACCATCAGAAGCAGTCGTTCATCCAAGGAGAGCTCAGTGTTCCTCAGTGATGACAGCCCGGTGGGAGAGGGTGCTGGGCCTCACCATAGCCTGCTCCCAGGATTTGACTCCTACAGCCCCATTCCCGAAGGGGTTGTTGCAGAGGAACACGTGCGTTCTGGGGAACACAGTGAACACTTTGACCTCTTCAACTTTGACCCCGCACCCATGGCTTCTGAGCAATCCCAGCCATCTTCCCATTCTGCAGACTATTCGCCAGAAGATGACTTCCCCAACAGTGATTCATCGGAAGGAAACCTCTCTGCAGGGCCTAAAGGACTCAGTGAGATGGGGATCAACATGTCTAATTACTCCTCCAGTTCACTCTTGTCAGAGACTGGGAAAGACAGCCTTGTGGAATTTGATGAAGAGTTTGTCCAGAGACAAGAAAGCTCAGGAGATAACTCTGAAAGAAATTTAAGCCTGACATGTTTTGTGGGAGATGAACCTTCTTCCCCGCAAAGGCTGAAGAATATCCCTTCAGGTCCAAAGAGGATCCCACCAACACCTATGAATAGCTTTGTTGAAATCTCACCGTCGGCTGAAGAGCCAGCCCCACTCTATCCAGAAGATATGATCCAAAATGCAATTGGCACAGGGCACCTGGGGCCACCTCAGACCCGTACACGGTGCAGCAGCTGGTGGGGTGGCTTGGAAATTGACTCTAAAAATATTGGAGATGCATGGAGCCCCAGTGAACAAGAGTCTGTCTTCCAGAGCCCTGAATCATGGAAAGATCACAAGGCAGGCCCTGTTGAAAGGAGAACCTCAGATTCTGCATTCCAACCAAAGAGTCTTGGACTCCCAAAATCAGATCCCTGGGAATCTGAATTTGCTCAGCCTGAGCTGGGCAGCCAAGATATCCAGGACCAGAAGGAAGAGAGCTTACAATGTCAGCACCTGCCCATAGAGAGGCCACAGTTGACAGATGCCTCTCCTCAAGGGACAAACCACCTCATAGAAGACTTTGCTGCTTTGTGGCATTCAGGTCACTCACCAACAATGATGCCTGAGCCCTGGGGAAATCCCTCAGATTCTGTTGAAGCTGCAGTTACAGTGCCCTTCCCAGCCTGGGGTGCATTTGATAAGAAAGATACTGCCAAGACTCTGCAAAATACTTGGAATCTTCATCCCACTAACAATGAGAGGCCTTCTGTGCAGGACCTGAATGAGTGGGCTATGGCCAAAAGTGGGTTTTCTTTCCCTGCTGCAGATCTATTGGACAATTCCCTTGCTGAGGTCAATGAAGATGCAGCTCCAGACATCTGGGGCAAGAAGAGCAGTGTCTCCAAGGATAATATTCTTATATCTGGAAGCCCCATTTCTGATCTGGATCAAACATGGAATAATTCTAGACTACCAGGGGAAAACCAGAATAGTTTGGATCCTGAAGCCAGAGGGAAGGTGTATGAAAAGGAAAGTTCCTGGAACCTCTTTGAGGAGAGTGTTAAGAAAAGAGGGTCAGATGTATTAGCTCCTTGGGAAGATTCCTTCTTGTCATATAAATGCTCTGATTACAGTGCGTCCAACCTAGGAGAAGATTCAGTTCCATCTCCCTTAGACACCAACTACTCCACCTCTGACTCTTACACGTCACCAACATATGCTGGAGATGAAAAAGAAATGGAAGACAAGCCCTTTGCTAAAAAGAATGGTTTTGAGGCAAAAGACACTGACTGTCCTACAGAAGGGGCTGAGGCTCTTGCAATGTCACCACAGCAGCCTCAGAGAAGTCGAATTGGTTCTGGTCCTGGGAACCTAGACATGTGGGCATCACCTCATGTAGATGATAAGCCTGAAGAAAATGACACACATCACCCAGATAAAGATTTACTCAAGATAGCGGGTACAGAAGATGAGAATGCTTCCATGGAGGATGATGTGGGGGAGAGCAGCCCATCCAGTTACGATGACCCTAGCATGATGCAACTGTACAATGAGGCAAACCGACAGCTCACCCTTCTACACAGCAACACCAACTCACACCAGGCAGCCCCCGACAACCTCGACACATGGAACCGAGTGATTTTAGAGGACACACAGTCCACTGCGACAATCTCAGACATGGATAATGACTTGGATTGGGATGACTGCAGTGGGGGTGTGGCGATCAATGGTGATGGTCAAGCAGAAGGTTATATAGCTGCAAACAATGAACCTGAAACCCGGTTCTCAGTGAAGCAGCTAGAACCATGGGGCACAGAGCATCAGGAAGCAAATCAAGTAGACTGGGACCTCTCTGCCTCTGCCGAGCCCACCAGGGACACTGGTCCCAGTGAATTCCATACCCTGAATGAAAAGAGTGGGCAGTTAATTGCAAACAGTATTTGGGATTCTGTCATGAGAGATAAAGATATGCCATCATTCAGATTATCAAGTCTACCCAATACTACAGATATGGAACAAAGCACTTGGCCTCCTAACAGTCCCGGACACTCAGTAAATGGTGAGGGCAGTCACATGTTAGAAGCCTCTGGACTCAGTGAGTCAGCAGCACTTATGTCTCAGCCTGATGACCAGGATGCATGGACAGAGTCCCAAGGTGGCACAGCATCCTTGGTGCCCAGGCTGGGGAGTCTAGAAGATATTTCACAGTCAGAGCCATGGACAGGCCATATATACAGACAGAGTGGAAGTGAGATTGAAGGTCTGGGAACCTCTGGCAGCGGGCATCTCGACAAGGAGGCAGCGGTAGGCTCTGAGGTGGATGGTGCCTTGTGGGTTTCTGGAAAAGAGCCCAGTGGCCAGGAACTGTCTTTGTCAGTTGTATTTGAACACCAAGAAATCTGCAGTGCGTCAGGCAAAATCAGTTCTCTTTCAGTCACCTCCAGCCCTCAGACTGAGGGGCCAGTGGAAGCTTTAGAAGTTGAGAAGGAGCTTTACACTCCTGACTCCTTTGCCATGCAAACAGAGACTCCCACAAGTAATTTGCAGACAAAAGACACCCAAGAAGAATCTCTCATGGATCACATAAGTTCAGATGAAACCATTGCAACTTCCGGTAGGATTAATCTAATAAAAAATACGTCTTTATCAGAAAGGGAACTTGAGATAACTGAAGACTGTAACCTCCTAGAGCCAGAAAGTGCAAATGAAGAGCTACTTTATGAATCTCCTCAAAACTTTGCCAATTGGGATGGCCCTATAGATAGTGATGTGTGGGACAGTCACATAAGTTATGAGGCAGCTACGAATCCTGCAGGTCAGAGCACTGAGAACGGATTCCCAGAAGCCCTTTCACCAGAAAATTATGACAGAGACAGCCTCTCTAGTGAGTGTACTCATTCAAGTGTGTCAAGTCCTGTCCTAAACGATTCTTCCGTTGCTTTGTCCTCCTGGACCGGTGGACCCGGTACCGAACTTCAGGAAGAGGATCAAGATGACAGGAGCAAACAGATTCACCAAGAATCAGCACTATTTTCCACTGAATCCCGAGTAGAAGTCATTGCTGAAATGGAGGACTTCGCAAAAAACAGAACAGATGGGTTTGGAAAGATGTCTGGTCAAAAGGAACCTAAATTTCCTGAGATTCCAAGTGAGTCCGTCAGTGGTGACTCATCCTCTTCATCCAGCCTTGGAACAGATAGATATTCAGAATATTCTCATGTATATCAGCAAGGAAATGCAATGATTAGCCACCAAGAGGAAAATGAACTTGATTTTCTGGAAGTTGTGCAGCCAGAGGATCCTAGGATCATAGCCACAAGCTCAGGTTCTGATGATGATAGTGAGGGTAACGAAGAGTTGGAAGAGAAGGACCTCCATTTGGCCACATGCCAAGTTTCTCAGAGTGAATCTGGGGCTTGCGATGCATTGCATGAACCTGAGCTCTTAACCACAGAGGACCCCAAGCCTGAGTTTTCTGTCTTTGTGGGTAGTTCAGAGCCAATAGAGCAAGAGAGCAAGTCAAACCCATTCTGTGACAGTCAACAAAGCAGCCCTGGTCAGTGGATTTTGTCACCACTCATGCAGATAGATACACAGGACACATCTGTGGAGGCCAAAGCTGCAGGAAGAGGGAAGATGGGAGACAGCCTATGGCAGGTATCTCCTGGAACCAAGCCCCAGGATAGAGACCCTGCTCAATTGGAAATGCTTGGCTTCTCAGCTGACAGTAGTGAATGGTGGAACAGCCCTCTACAGGAAGGGAGACCAAATGCCAGTGTATCTGCAGAGTTGTCCAACTCAGAGAGTGAGTTAGAGGCGACTTCTCCAGTCTTCCAGAATTCAGGTCCCTGGGGTGTACCCATTCAGAGTGATAGTGAACCTGTGGACACAGGCAATACAAGTCCTTTCAGTGATAAACTAAAGTCACCCTTTCAAGATAGTAATGGGGACAAGTCACAGGAGAAACTTTGGAACATTCAACCAAAGCAGCTAGACTCTGATGCCAATCAATTCAGTCAGCTCGTAATATTGAACCAAATTAAAGACAAAGATTCTGGACAACACACAGTTATGTACTCTGCCACTGGTGACTTTCCTGCAGAAACTCTCACCCAAGAGCAGTGTCAGGAATCCATGATGTCTGTCTGGGACCCTGCAGATCCAGCATTTACTGACAGAGATGAAAACGGATTCATCAGCCCTGGCGTTTCACCCACAGAGTGCCAACAAGAGCAATGGAGGGAACAAGGAAAATCCCATCTCAGCCAAGGGACAGATTCAGGTACCGCCACACAAAATCTCCCTGCAGTCAATGTCACCACACAACTGATAAAGAAGTCGGGTTCTGAATGGGAGAGCCCCAGCCCCAGTGAGCTCCAGCATAATTTTATCCCAGATATTTTACATGGCAACTTCCAAGAGGGTGGGCAAGTGGCCTCAGCTTCACCCGACTTGTGGATGGATGTCAAACAACCTTTCACTTTTCAAGCAGATGCTGAGAATCCTGATATACTGACTCACTGTGACCATGACAGCAACTCCCAGACCTCCAGCAGCCCGGATGTGTGCCATGATTCTGAAGGAAAGCAAGAGATGGAGAAGCATACAGCTGTTTACCTGGGACCTGAAGTGGAACCCAGTGAGCTCTGTCTCACTGAGCCAAAGATGAATGATGACCCTATTCAGGAACCTGGGAAGGAATCTCTCCCACACAATTCAGAACTCCACTCTGAACATGCCATAGCACTGCCTCCAATCAACAGTCTGGCGGATATGAACGGCTCATCTAAGGCCGCCTCTTCCAAAAGTGCCTCAGAACCTGATACACAAGGAGATAACAATACAAGCTCAACAGCACTGGAGGAAGACGCCAACCCAGAGAAGGAAGCGGTGGACAAGATGATCCCAGGCACTGGAAATGTAGATGCTGACACTTCCGTAACTCATCAGGAGGTCAGTATAGAAGGCAATGCCTCTTGGGTGTCAGATGATCTTTTTCCTGAAAGTCAGACAGGCACTGGAGCCTTGCTCGGCTGTGAGCAACCTTTTGCCTCTGAGAACCCGGCTGTGCTCACTGACATCTTGCTAGCCTCAGACACCTGCCTGGATGTAAGCGAAGCTGCCTTCGACCACAGTTTCAGTGATGCCTCAGGCCTCACCACTTCCACGGGCACTATAGACGACATGAGTAAGTTAACTCTATCAGAGGGCCATCCTGAAACACCACTTGATGGGGATGCAGGGAAGCAAGATGTCTGTTCATCTGAAGCTTCCTGGGGTGACTTTGAATATGACGTCATGGGCCAGAATATTGATGAGGATCTGATGAAAGAGCCTGAACACTTCCGCTATGGTGGCGATCTTTCACTGGAAGAAGGCACGCTGAAGCAATCGCTGGCACCGTACACACCCCCCTTTGATTTGTCCTACCTCACAGAACCTACTGGTGATGCTGAAACAGCACAGGAAGCTGGGTCTCCAGATGCTGCCTCTCTGGGGAGTGATGCCGCAGAGATGTTGCTTTCTGCTCTTCCTGATCAAAGAGAGGAAAACCACACTGAGGCCAACAGCAGGCAGCCTAGACACCAGATGACTGTGCTGCACATTCATGAAGACCCTGAGGCTCTCTCTTCACCTGTAGGAGGAACAGGTTCCAACAGAGAGTCATCTCCATCAAACATTGACTGGGAAATAGAAACAGATAATTCAGATTCACCAGCAGGTGGCGATATGAGATCACCAAACGGTAAGCAATAATCCCCACCCCACCCCCCAACCACACACATATCTACACCCTCAAGGAACCAGCATTAATTAAATTAGTGTGTTTGTTAAAGTATTGCTACCAAAGCCGGCAGAGAAAGTAACTATGTCCAGTCTACTGTCTAACCATCTTCAGTATATGTAAATGGAATGACTATATTGTGAAACCTCCCTGTGCATGAGAAAATTGAACAGGTCCACAAAATGAAAATATGTATTAGCTTGTCTCTTTTTAAGTGATTGTTTGTGAAGATCACAGATCATACAATGTGTTAATTAAGCCTGTTCTCTCCTTCTCACTTTCCTATTCTAGGTGTCAGCAAGGAGATACTAGAGTTAGAAGAAGAGAAAGTAATTCCCACAAAAGAGCCTGAGCAGACAGAATCAGAATGTGATAGAGATAAATGGGCAGAGAAAAGCAAAGACCTTCATGCACTAGCTGTGGATTACATACTTGTAAGCCATGAAAAAAATTCACCATTGAAACCAGAGGCCTGGGAAGCAAGAGAAAACTTACCTGAATTAGAACAATTATCCATAGGTTCTGGAGAATCACAGCCACCAGACACTCAGTTAGCAGGGGTCCCAGGCACATGCCAGCCTGAGTCTTTCAATGAAGTCGAAGTTGGTTCTGGAGAGAGAATGTCTTCCGACCACAAGAGGGCATCTTTTGAAATTCCTGCACAGGAGCAGAGCTGGATGGTCTTGGGACACAGTGAGGTTGGTGATCCATCCTCAGAAACAAGGGATTCCAGGCCTGGGTCTCCTGACAGAACTATGGAGCAGTTCTTGAGTCCCAGCTTGGACAAGGGCCCCCAGTCCCAGGTTCTGGGAGGAAATAAACCGCTAGACTCTTTAGCACTAGAGGAAGTCACTGGTTTGAGCAGCCAATCAAGGAAGAGCAGGAGACGAGGTCAAGCTGGTCTAGATGCAGTTCCAACACAGGCCGCCACCCATGACAATGAATGGGAAATGCTTTCGCCACAGCTGTCCCAGAAAAACAGGATCCCTCCACGGGAAATGGAGGAGGAGACACAGTTCCTTGAGCCGAAACCCAGGAAGCCAAAACCAAATGGGTAAGCAAAACACTAGGTTTATTTTTTTTATGAAAATTATTTCATTTAGAAACCAGAGAAATAGCAAGTGGTTGTGAAATGTGAGGGTGCCAGGGTGAGAAGATCTTTCCTGCCATTTGTTATAAGATGTGTCATCAGCAAAAGCAATCTCTAGACAACTATCAGCAAAATGAAGGTTTGCAGCCAGTCTGTCTGTAGCCACCCTGCTGACTTCAGTATCTATGTGACTCTGAACAGGCAAGAGGAACGGGAATGGGGGATGTCAGCATATCTCCAGGACCTACTATGTGCTGGGCAGTTTGTACTCATCAGCTCAATGACCCTTCCATGCTGGGGACTAGGGAAGAACTAGGTGAGGGGAGAAGGAACCCAAGGCTCGGGATGTTTCTGTAATTGTCCTATACGCATCTCAAATGAACGGAAGCCGAAGCCCCCGCCTTTCTTGTTGGCACACTGACTCTTGTACAGAAAGGCCGTTCTGTGGCTCCCGGGAGGGACCTTCAGGAGACTCCAGAACAGGCTCAAAATCAGCATGCAGCACTCCTGCTCTGATTGGCTAAGAGTTGTCAAGCGGTAGTCAGAGCAGTGATGGCACTCTCTGTTCATCCAGTGTGGGATTTTTTTCTATGACCTGTTTATGGGAAGTCAAAGGGCAAGCAGCAAGAAACAGAACGTCACCACTGCCTTCAAGGTTTGGGGTGTGCTGACACTGTTAGACCTTTCCTTGTTTTTCATGAGACCTTCAAAATCAGTCTTCCTGGGTGTTAATATATCCATTTTCTCTCTTTTAAAAAATTCTTATTTTATTACATCTTAATAGTGTGTGTGTGTGTGTGTGTGTGTGTGTGTGTGTGTGTGTGTGTGTGTGTTTGGGTGTGTGCACATGAGTGCAAGGTGCCTGTAGAGCAGTTATGTTCATTCTCTGGGGATCTGATGCCTGAAGAACAGACCTTCCTGTAATAAGTGATTATATATTAACAAGAATGTCATTTTCTTTAGTCTACCCAGTTGCCGTTTGAGACTGGACAAGCCTTGTTGGTCCTATTTCCCGCCTTGATAGAGTAAACTGAGCAAATAGGCTGAAATGTCATTAAAAAGCAATAAATGGTTAAATTTAGACTGAACTTCTATCTCTCATTTCCCATCCCAGTGCTTGTCAATGAAGCACAGCCACAGAAAGACATGTTTTCTTCAACATCTGTAGCTTGGTTTATTTGGATCCCCCATTGCCTTCTGAAAGGCATCAGAGGCGGAAGAGTCAGTTTTTGATGGGAAGTTTTGAAAGTGGCTGAGTCAGATCTTGCTCCTCACACCTCAGTCTTGTCACCCCCACCCCCAGCTCCTTCAGTGCCTAGACACAGATTTCTCATCACAGCGGATGGGGCTACTTCTGCTTGGAGGCTGTTTCCTGCTGAGGCTGTGTGGTTCCAACTCCAGGGGCTGGAGGACAGAAGGAAACAGAAGTCAGAGCCCTCCAGTGTTCATTTGGGTTTTCCAAATGTTTGTAGCTGTGGTGCTTTGTGCTCGGGTACTTTATGGGAGGGAGTTCTTGTGCCGAGGTGAGGTGGTACCACCTGGCTGCTCCGAGGAAGGAGTGGCACAGAATTGCCCATCTGTACTGCTGGCTTCTAGCCTGTGGGAGAATCCAACATGTGCCCCTGGCTGAACTTGAAATGCCAGGGTGAGTGGCAGAGCTGCCTACAGAGAAGCTGATGGAAACTGATGGTGTCGAGGGACATGAAACAGCCTGGCTTTCTTTCCAAACTACATTTGTGTGTCTGTCTGCCTGTCTGCCTGCCTGTCTGTCTTTGCACATTCATTCATGCATGCCACAATGCACATGTGGAGGTCAGAAGACAACTTTGGGGAGTTGATCTCTCTTTCCACTGTGTGTCTCCCACCACCGGCGGGGGTTGAACTCAGGTCCTTGGGTTTGATGGACAAGCTCTTTTACTCACTGAGCCTTCACACCAGCCCCAACATCATGGCTTTCTAGAGCAGGATGTCTTGGTATAGTAGGACACAGCAAGAAAGATGTTATATTAAACTTTCAAATTAGGAAAATTCAAGGGAGATGTTATCCAGTCACATTTACAAAGATGGTGGCAGAGTGTGAGGAGGTACAGTAATAGTGTAGCTGATAGTGAGTGTCCTGGCTCTAGGGGGAAGGAAGTGGCAGCCAAAACCCAGGAAGATTTAGACCAGAGAGGGAACAGTGAGAAGAAGGGTAAATACCCGAAGGAGTTCAGCCAGTCTGAGTGGTCCCCACACATTAATGAGGCTTGGAGTCTGGGCTGGATATTTCCAGGTTCTTGGCCTCTTTTCCTAAGAATTATTAAAATAGAGCTTTATACAAAATTGAAAACAGAACAAACAAAAAAGCAAGATGACTTTATTTGGCGCACAGTAGTAGTGCAGATGATAGGGGAATACATTGTCAACATGGACAGCAGGCTATGTAAATGAGAGAGCTCAGGGACCCTCAATTTACAGCCCAAGGTCTCTATGAGATCTAAAGAAAGGTTGGCATATATTGGGTGGTCCTCCATTGTAATTGATAGAGTGTGTCATATAGTTATTTCCACTGTATATGTCCCTTCCCAAAATGCATCTGATTTTAATCATATGTACAATTACACATAGTTATAAGATAGTAAGTGTGTGTGTGGGGGGGGGGGGGGCTTCTCCGTAAAAGTTTACTTGAAGAATTCAGTTTGCCTTACTGCATATGGATTCAAAAACCAATTCAGGGTGTATTTTTCACTCCTGTTTTTCATATCTGAATACATTGGAACTACACTTGAATAGAGACTATCCAAATTTGATTGTTATTAGAGCCAGAGAAACCTATACTGCTGTTCAAAACTGGCAGTATATGTAGTCTGATACAAGCAGAGGGAGCCAAGGGGTTTCTGAGGTTGCTATTTACATTATTGGTAAGGAATATGTCTTAGTCATGTTCTATTGCTGTGAAGAGACACTATAATCAAGGAGATTTATTTTAAAAAAGCATTTATTTGAGAACTTTCTTAAAATTTCAGAGGGTGAGTTCATGATCTTTGTACTGGGGAACATGGCAGCAGGTAAGCAGGCATGGTGCTGGAGCAATAGCTGAGAACTTACATTTGACCCATAAATAGCAGGCAGAGTGGGAGAGAAAGAGGAGAGAGAGAGAGAGCAAGTGCTAACTAGGACAGTATGGGCTTTTGAAACCTCAAAGCCCACTCCTAGTGACACACCTCCTCCAAAATGGCTGTACCTCCTAATCCTTCCTAAAAAGTTCCACCAACTGCAGAATGAGTATTCAAATATATGAGCCTGTGGTTACCATCCTCATCAAACCATCACAGAGTATGTGTACATAGCATGTGCAGGTAAAGTAACAAGGCTGCTTTGTGTGTGCGTGAGAGAGAGAGAGAGAGGGAGAGAGAGCGAGCAAGAGAGAGAAACCAAACAGGGTCCTGGGCTAAGGTGGCACCTATGCTTGTCTGCCTCACATAAGAAGGGAGGGAGCCCAGTCAGTTTGTCCTCCTCTCCCTCTCCCTCCTCCCTCTCATCTCCCACCAGAGCCTTCATTGGCCAAAGCCAAAATCAGAGTGTGAGAGAGCCTGCAGGGAGCAAGGTGGGAAAAGAAGAGCTAAAGAGGCAAACAGATGGTTTTCTGTACAGTTGGCTGAAGTGGAGAGCAATGGCTTCAGTCTTTGAGAAGTATAGAGGCAGGAAGGCACTTGATCAGTGAACTGTTCTCTAGTGCAGTGGGAAATCTATTCCCAGGTTCTGTGGGAGTCTTTTTGAAACAAAGGCCATCAAAAGTCATTCCAGGATTAGAGACTTTAAGCTACTGGTAGGCAGAGTTTTCCTGTGCTGGCAGCTGTTCCTGGGTAACCTCACAGAGGCTTAATATTAATTATAGATGCTTGGCCAATAGCTCAGGCTTGTTACTAGCTAACTCTTACATTTTAAATTAACCCATATTTATTATCTATGCTTTTCCACAAAGCTTTGTGCCTTTTCTCAGTACTGCATTCCATCTTGCTTCTTTCTACATTAGCTCCTTGATAGTCCTGAGTCTGCCCTCCTTCTTCCCAGAATTCTCCTAGTCTAGCTCTCCTGCCCAGTCTCTTCCTGCCCAGCTATAAGTGAGTCAGTTCTTTATTAACCAATGAGAGTAATACATATTCACAGGGTACAGAAGGATTATTCCACAACATACTGGTCCCAAGTCAACAATGATTTTGCCTTTTCTATTTGATACAACTGAGGTAGGTAATGCTCTCTTACAGTGGGTAGAGACAAAGGATTCTGTGACATTCTACAACATTTCCACAGCCCTACATGCAAATTGGAGAGGATGTTCCATCTCACTGCTTCACCTTCTTTCTACTTCTTGTTTTCCATCTGAAAAAAGCTTCCATTCATTTATTTTGTTGATTTAGTTTCTGTCTCCATCTGTGAGACTGCAACTTCTAAGAAAGCAGAAAGCAGAAATCTGGTTTGTCTTATGAAGCATAATACCCCTGATGCTTAGAATAGGTTCTGCCAAATATTAAGTGCCTTACAAATTTGCCTGATTGAACAAACAGAAACAAACAAACAACAAAATAAAAACCATTTGTCCAACATAATTGTTCCCCTCCTCACTTTTTCCTGAGGTGGGGTCTCATGCACAGCCATGGCTGGCCTTAACTTGTGATACAGACCAAGCTGCCCTTCAACTTGAGTGATCCTCCTGCCTCTGCCTCCTGGGTGCTGAGATCACAGGTAGATGCCACCATACACAGCTATCGTAATTTGTTTTTAATGAGGCTGTAAAATTTTCAAGCATTTATTAGTCCCTTTCCAAAGGGGATGTGCTGTACTTAGTTTGTGAATAATATGCAACTTTCTCTCATAAAGTTTTTTTTAATCCTTTCTCTTGTAATATGAGATCATGGTTACTTATTTCCTGAATGTCTGTCCATTATAAGTCCCCCAAGATTTTTTTGAGTCCTTGAGCTTTCTTAAAGTGTTGTTATTCACTTCACTGAAACTCATCAAGAGAAATAGGTATGCCTGGTCAGGGCTTTTCTTGGTTCCTTTTGGTCATCTGTTGTCTACTTCATGGCTGTTACAATCTCTTCAGTCTAGGGGTCTCTTTCCTTGTTGGAAAAGAACAATCACTCTACTTCATCACCTGTATACTCTCAACTCCAGCAGCAGCTGACAATGTATAATCTTTAAAGGCCTTTTCAATCTTACTTTTAAAAACTCAATTCATTAAGTAATCATTGGAAAGTAGCAATTAGGCTCTGAGAAAACAATGTCAACCCTACTGGAGACTGTGATGTCTCCTGTGTCCTTTCTGCCAATACAATAACCGGAACATTATTTATTGCATTTAGGTAGTGATTCTTAAAAAACAGTAATGGCTTCCATATAAAATAAATTAATACCTTTGCTCAAGTGCTAACTCTGAGACAGAACTTAGTACAGCCTGAGAGAACATCCTGCCAGACAGAGAGAAGTGTTGCTAGCAGCCAATAGCCTGCATTTCCCATGTAATGCAGTATTACTGAACATTTTAAAGTATTTATGATTAGCCTCATGGCATAATTTCAAAGTGTAAACATTTAAATTGTGTGTATGTTTGTGTGTTTGTGTGTGAAGATATATGTATGCTTACAGGTGCCTACAGAATCCAGAGGAGGGTGTCAGGTCCCCTGGAGCTGGAGTTACAGGCAGTTGTGAGCTCCCTGACATGGGTGCTGGAAATCAAACTCTCCTGAGAGATTGGCAAGTGTTCTTAACCTCTGAGCCCCTGGAAGAGAGAATTTAGTCCGTTTCCATAGCAACTTCTGAGTTTTAAAACAGATACTATTGAAAACAGTTCCCAGCCTTCATCCTGAACAGACACAATCCCCAGGCTTGCTAGCCTTCTCTCTCTTAATACAGCATGGCTCCTCCTGACTTGACTCCTTGACCTATTCATGACCTGAACTGCTACTCCCAGAAGTGACCTTGCAAGCATAGTGTGGCCATCGCTGAATAAGTTACTTGCTAAGTGTTTCTCATAACTACTCATAATCCTAATGATTTATCTTGTTTTGTTTTGGGATGGAGTCTCACCCTGGAATTGTCTGGCCAGGAGCTTGCTTTGTAGGCCAGGTTGGCCTCTGGCACAGAAGTCTGCTGGCCTCTGGCTGCCAGGTGTTGAGTGGAAGGTATATGCCACTATGCCTGGCAATTCTAATGAATTTTGTACATTTTTAGTTAAGTAAAGATAAAAATATTGTCCCCCTTTCCCTTTCCTTGATGTTCTTCCCCAGAGCTGGGAAGAAGACACCAAATACCTTCGTTCAAGGAGCTCAAACCTCTTAAGTAAGCACCACATTCTGCTGAATAATTTGATTTTTAGTTGTTGGCATTACATCAGTTAGAGATGACCCCCAACTGTCCCATCACCCTATTCTAACACAATCCCCTTCCCTTCAAGCCCTGCTCCCACCAAAAAAGAAAAAGGGTTGTCTAACATGTAAGATTTCTAGTTATTTTTCAAATTGATTTTTATGATTATGACCATCCACATTTTGTTTCTCTAGTAATATAGATTTATAATCATAATAATAAAGCCTACAGCTTTACCAAAACATTGAGTTTTAAAAAAATATTTACTTTATTTATGTGTATGTGTGTGTGTTTCTGCGTCTGCATGAGTTTATGTGTGCCCTTTGCACACCAGCACCTGAAGAGGTCATACGAGGATGTCACAGATCCCATGGAGCTGAAGTTACAGATGGTTGTGATGTGGGCGCTAGGAACTGAACCTGGGTCCTCTGCAAGAACAATAAGCACATTTAGTCACTGAGCCATCTCTCCAGACCCCAAACACAGAGTTTCAAAAGTGTCCTAATTAGGAATTGGTGTAAGCCAGGTGGTGGTGGTGCACACCTTTGCCTTTAATTTCAGCACTCGGGAGGCAGAGCCAGGAGGATCTCTGTGAGTTCGAGGCCAGCCTGGTCTACAGAGCAAGTTCCAGGACAGGCTCCAAAGCTACACAGAGAAAAAGTCTGGGCTTTACATTTGTAATCCCAGAAGTAGGAGACAGAAGGACCACTCATTAGTTTGAGGCCAGCCTCAACAACAAAGTGAGACCCTTTTTCAAAAAATGAAAAAGCAAGCAAACAAACAAAAAACAGTTGGACTAAAACTTATTATGCTCCTTTCTGTTATGCAAATATTTTACTTGCCTTAACTACATCAGTATTTCTGCTGGCATTTTATCTTGCTCTTTATTTGTATTTGTTCATGTATTCATTTGGAGAGGGTCTTGTGTATCACTGGCTGACTTCAAACTTGCTATGGAACTGAAGTTAGCCTTAAGCTTCTGGTCCTTTCACTTCTTCCTGAATGATGGGATTATAGGCATGCATTACCACGCCTGGTTTATGAGGTTGTTGAGTATTGAATGCAGGACCCCAGGTTATCTTATAGTTTTAAAGTGGCATTATTATTGCTACCTATGAACTTGTAGGCTGAGGCACCATGCTGTTTAGTCTTCTGCAAACTTGCTAATAAGTGAAGTTAGTTTTAAACTCAAACCCTTCTCGCAGCATATTTAATCTGTCACACACCTCTGCCTCCTTATAGTCAAAGCTGTATGAATCCTGGGAGGGCATTCTGACTTTTCTAGAACTTTCTGATTTTTTCTTTAAGTGTTCTCCTGTGCTTTTACATTGTATTATCTTAAGCATTGTTCATTATGCACTAAATTGCTATCTTTTATACATACATTGTAGAGCTATTCTGTGTGTGTGTGTGTGTGTGTGTGTGTGTGTGTGTGTGTGTGTGTGTGTGTGTTTAACGGTTTCAGGGAACTGAATCTCTTTCACACTTGTATGTTGAAGAAATTCGAATCCAGCCTCATTCAGGAGTGGCAGCAGCTTTCATGAAATGATATAAAAATCAAGGGGAGATTTGTGACTCCATAACCCAGAGAGAGTATTTTATATTCCCAAATGCTACTCTGCCCAGCCTCGGCTCTGGCCCCAGGCAAAGCAGCCTGATGCACTAGGAAATCTAGGAGGCAGGTGATCAGCCTTATTTAGATGTGCCAGGGATCACGTGACCAGAAAATGGAGGCGAATCTGTACTTGCTGTTAACTGCTCCAGTAAAGAGATGCTGAAGAGGAAAAAGCACGCATCCTTCCGGCCCTCTCGCTAGAAAGCCTCCTGTCATCTTCAGAAGGTAGGTGGGTCCTGGTCAGACTTTAGGAAGATTAGGTCGGGTGAGGAGAGATTTCCATGGAGACTGTCTTTCTGGAAGCCTGCTGCTGGGAAGTTGGAGCGCGGGGAGGAGGGGGCGAGAGGAGACTGAATTCTGCCCGGCCCCTCGCCCCTGTCACCAGAGAGCTACAATTCATTTTGATCAGCTCAGAGCCAAGGGGCATGCAGACGTGTGCTTGCCGGTCCCCTTCCTGGCTGTGGGTAATTATCTAACACACCTCTGCATAGCTATAATCAATTTTTATTCCTTTATACCGAGGATGAATATGCAGATAGAAAATTAGAGGAAATGACCATTTTGAAACTGTTGAGACTCTTGAGCGATGATTGCTATAATGTTTGGTTGCATGATAGACAGACTGCCCTAGTATTGAAGAGTTCACGTTTTGTATGTTTCTAAAAGTTACTGAAGCTAGTATAACAACATCCACTTCTCTGACGAATCTTGGAACATTTACGATCTACCTGATTTCTATGCTACAGAAATAGGTCACCCTCAAAAATGGGCTTCTGCTGTTCACATTGTCTGAGAAAAATCAAGAGACAGAAGCACAGTTTTAAGTTTGAAATGTCAATGTTTCACCGAGAAAGTAAATTGTGTAAGCAATTAAAGATAAAATGCTCCCTGGCTACTTTAGAGAATAACATTAGATTTCTACCTGGCAGAAGAGATATGAGGCTGATTCCTGTCTAAGAATAGAGCACTGGCTGTGCTTTAAGGGAGAGGGGCATACTTTTATCAATTGCTCACCTTTCTGCAGATTAGTCACAGATAACTAGTTTCCAGACCTACTTCCAATCAGGAGAGTGCCAAGCCCTAACCCCAACCCCCATCCAGCCTACCCAGCCCCCCAACCCCCACCCAGCCTACCCAGCCCTACCTCCAATCCCCAGCCCCCACCCAGCCTACCCAGCCCCCCAACCCCCACCAAGCCTACCCAGCCCTAGCCCCAACCCCCAAGCCCCCACCCAGCCTACCCAGCCCCTGACCCTCCCCACCCCCTATCCAGCTTATAGCTTCAGCTCTAGCTCAAACCCTAACCCAACCCTTTCCCCTACCTCAGCCCCCTCCCCCTCAGAGGAGGATGGGAGCTGCTTCTGACTAAGCCATTTCATACTCTTCATTTGATGAAAGTGTTCTTGGCATTATAATTGGTAATATGCCCAGAACATAAAATCTAGGATAATTAAATTTAAATAGTAAAGAAAATAGGCTGTGGAATTTCTCTTAATTGTTGAGAAATTTCATATCTGCACACTACAAAAAACGAAACAACAACAACAACAAACATGGCTTCTAGAAATATCCCTATCGACAAATTGAACTCTTGTAGGACAGTAAAAACTGTGTGTGAGAATGGCTTGAACCTCCCTGCCCTGCAATTCAACAACAAGTAAGATGAGGCTGTTGTTATTGGAAGCCAGCATCCCCAAGCATCCCCCAGAGGTGCAGCTTTGTAAGAAGAAGGTAGCTTCCAGATCCTAAACAAAACCTGAAGCCCTGTGTGCTTCAGGCTCCCGCCCCCTTTCCCCCTTAACAAGAAGTCAGGTTAACTTTTCCATAGGTGGGCCTGTCTTTGGTACACCCTAGTGAATTTCTGTTCTCACCCCATTTGGTCTTTCATTATCCACTGGCTTTGGGCTTTTAGCAAAATTCAGCCCATAAATTTCAATTTCTCAGTGTTGGGTAAAACAACACACTTATCACACGTCTATTTTCAGGAGAAAGGTGATGTTTCCTACTTCATTTATAATCTTTGCACTTACATTTAGGAAATGAAGCCAAACTCTCAGAACTTGTGTATTTATTCTGAACAGAATGTTTTCCCTAAGGGCTGCATGTGATCCTAAACTAATTGGGATTCACTCTCTTCTCTCACCCTCTTGGGGAGGAGGAAGTGAAGCAACTGACTGGCTAAGAGCAGAATGAAGTCAGTTCAGTAAGGAGATGACTGAGGGACTCTGGGCCCTTCAAGGTAAGAGTGTGCTGCTCCAGTTCCTTCATGGTAAAGGACAAAAACAAGGTTCATAGATAGGGTGGTGGAGGTGGGGATAGGGTGGAGGTGGGGTTGGAGATAGTGTAGAGTTGGGGCTAGGGTAGAGTTTGAAGGTTGGGAGGAGAAGTGTTACCCATAGAAAGAGTTTGATCCGCCAAGTATAGTCAAGAGAGCCTTCAGTAACACTTGGAAGACTAAAGAGAATTTGGCTGTGCATGGAGAGCGCAGTGGTTTTGGGAGTTAGGGAAAGACTGACTAAATGGTTGAGTCCTGAGACTCAAACAAAAAAAAAACTTATCATTAAATGTATTATGTTGGTTTTGGAAGCCAGTGATTTTTTTTGAGTTAGGACTGCCTCAATGGTATGGGAACAGTGGGAGTCCATATGGCTGTGTCTGACTGTATGTTCTTAGGACTGGACCTGGGCCTGAGATCAGAAGGAGAGAAGCAGTTTCAGAACTGAAGAGAAGGGGAATGCTGCAGGGTTTAGAAATGGGAGATAGTGAGGACCTGTGGATCATTGCTCAGGGACTTGGCAAGCTTGAAGTCAGGTAACTGTTTATTCATCATGGCAGAGTTTGCAGCTTTGGTGAGTTGCTTGATATAAATTAACATAAGCAAGGTGAAGAAAGGGCAATGTCCTCTTCAGAGCAAAATCAATCCAGCTCAGGCAATGGCAGCAGCTGAAAATGAAAATCCAGGTCTGTCTTTAGCCTGCTGTGGCCCCACAGTTCACCCTGGTCTCTGCATGCTTCCTGCAGACCCCTGTGTGTAGTAGTGGGGGGGGGGAATGAAGAACAAAGGGAGATTTTCCTTTGGTTATCCTCTTCCCTCCTGGGCAGTGGCTGTGTGAGTCATCTCAGACTAGCCAGCTGGGACACACAGGGATCAGGCCAAACGCCCGCCCGCCCATGCCCATGACAAGCTCTAGAGAGTGACTCATGGGTTGTAACAACAGAATGAGTCTTGATGATTGCATAGGAGCCAGGCAGAATACAGGAGGAGAGAGAGCTATTTTGTTGTTCTTTATTGCTTCCGAGGTTTCCCAGCAGTATCAATCGCCAGCTCTTACCTGGAGACCTCAGCCAGATCACTGCACACCTGTCACTAGAAGCATTACTCCTGTGTCTTCATGTCCCACGTGACTGCCACAGCAGCTGGCCCTTCCTGTGTCAGAGTGGCTTTGTTGGATTTGTCTCCTTGATTTTTAGACTGACAGAGAGCAGATGTGTTTCTGACCCATTTGCTTTGTAATCCCCTCTCCTAGACTGATTTAACACTTCTGTATGCTGCCAACATTCAAATGTTTGTTGAACTTTTACCAGAGAGGTGAGCAGGGAGCACCCAGGGCTTGTGGGAAGCTGGTTTGAAAGCCATGATGATTCAGGTATATTTTCACCTATAGACAGATTTTTTTTTCCCTTAAAATCTTTTCCAGTTAAGAAAGTAGTAACCAAACACAACCTTTCCACAATGCTTGGAAAAGCAAAGTTTTGTGTTATCCAAACCCAGCTTGGGAGCTGCCACCACTGCCCATGATCAAGAGAATCACGAAGCAAAGGAATAAAAATGTCACCAGTTAGCAATCACATTTTCCCACCTCCAATCCCAGAAATATCTCAGAAAGGTTGATGAAATGGGAAGTTCTAGAAGTAGCTAGCTCTTTCTAAAATAAAACAGGAGCAAAAACACCATATTGTAGTCTCAAGAGTATAGTAGGAGATAGATTAGCAGATTAGCAGGTAAAATGGATGGAGGGAGAGTTGATGTTATTGAACTAAGGGAAAATTGGTAGTGATGATGGAGAAAAATCAGACTGGGATGAACAGAGGCAAGGCCCCTGTCTCTCCAGGCCTTGGAGATACTTTGTGTATTAGTCTAAGTCAGAGGTCATCAAGCCTCATTTATTACTGTATAGTCAGAGGCTAGATATCCCATAATGAGCCTTTATGATGTTTTATTTTTTTATTTTCCTGTTTGAGTTTAGCTCAAGCTTGATTCTTACTAATGTGGTGAGTATGCACTGATCTTTAGCTATGATGTTTATCTCCCATTGAAGAAGTGCTAGGAACTGTCCCTGGGTCTTCTGCATGAGCAGTAAGTTTTCCTCTAAGCCATATCTTCAGCACCACCCCCAGGACTATTGTCTATCACCAGGGACCTGGTAACCAGAAAATGAGAGTGCTGTATGAGACAGGGTCATGAAATCCCATTATACTGTATTCTGTGGACAGTCTTTAACAGCATGAGCAGTTTCTCCATAAACAGCTTTCTACATGTACAGGATGAAGACATACCAATGAGTGTGAAATGCCTAAATGAATCCATCCTCTTTGCGACGTTGACAACCCTGTGTGCTTGCTCGATGTCCCCCTTGGGAAAGTAGAAAATTAATCAAGGCTTGTAAAGGAGGTTTGTAGAACATGATTAAACTGTACAGTGGGGCACATGTAAGCAAACGTTTCTCCTCATCCTGGGGACCTAGCTTGTGTGTATGTCTCTAGATCTGTCAGGCAGCAGTAGAGGACACCAGAGAGGAGATGAACTGAAGGACTGATGTGCTCCTTCCAGAATGTTCTCCTTTGCGACATGGTGATTTTTCAGAGAAGATCATGTCCCATGTTAGTTTGCTCCTTTAAAATGTTATTGACTCCTTTAACAAAGTCCTGCAAACAGAGTGACTTATACAGTGAAACTGTATTTCCCATTGCCCTTGAGACAGAATTTGAGGTCAAGGTGTTAGCTGGGTTGGTTTCCTCTAAGTCCTCTCTTCTTGGCTTGTGTATGGCTGCCTTCTCATGGTCTCTGTGTGTGTGTCCAAATCCCTTCTTCTGACAAAGACACCAGTTAGGTTAGATTAGGACCCTTCCCAATGACCTTGTTTCAATTAATTCTTCAAAAACTGCTCACTTTCCCCTCTCTGTTCAGTCTGGGTCCCTGGTCGACAGAATGATATTACTCACATCCACCATGTATCTTTACTTTTTAGTTAATCATATTTTATATACTGGGGGTTGGGTCTTCAATATATGAATTTGGGGAGATGTAATTCAACCTATACCAGATACTTTAAGAGCTGACAATGGATCTATAAGGAATTTCATTATGGTAACAGACTCCCAGCTTCCAGAAATTCAGTGATGAGTCTTAGATTCTGAGTCTTAGATTCTGGGTTCCATGACCAACTTCAAGACTCACAGTGATGGGATGTGGATTTAATAAGTTGGTAGATACCTGTCTAGCATTTGCCTCTCTCCCAATAATAATAACGCAAACGGGTTTCATAGTCACTGCAGAATGTCTAGTTTAACTCCAAATCTGCTAAGAACAGAAATAATAACAGTAGTAATATAGTGGATCCTTTGTCAAATACCTCAGTCAGTCATCTCTTTGCAATGTGCATTAGTCTCTTTCTTTTTCCTACTGCTACTATGACCAAAATGTCCAAGAGAAACAGTATAAGAGAGGAAAGTCCTATTTGGGCTCAGAGTCACAGAGGCGACAGTCCGTCATGGTGCAGAGGTGTGGCATGTTCGTCATGGCCGTCCAGGATGCCTGGCCTCTGCTGCCTTGCTCTTGTACTCTGATTTCCCCTTCTGTCCCCTTTCTATTTATTCTGGTCCCCCAGTTTATGGGATGATACCTACAATCACAGTAGGTTCTCCCCACTGGGTTACTCCTCTCTGGAAATTTCCTCACAGGCACTCCATAAAGATGTAGTTATTAATTAGTAACTAAAGTAACTAGCAAGTAAAATATATATAGTAATTAAAATATAGCTGTTAATTAGCAGTAAAAAACAATTAGCCCCCTATCAGGCACATGTAGACCTTTGGAGGTTTTGCCCTCTTCTGGTTCCAGCCATGCTTTCTGCTTCCTGGTGAGCAGCCTCTGCTACAAGCTCTCACGTCTTCTTCCTGTGTGACACACTCTCAGAGTGATGTGTCAAGATGCTTTCATCCAGCAAATAAGTCAGTTACTAACCGCAAGGACTGCTGCTCCAGAGTTTTCTGGGAGCATTTACCCCAGGTTCATAAACGGATGTGTACACATGTAAACTCACTTGTTTTACCACCACTACATTCACAGGACCCTTAAATGCCTCCAGGCCACATTAGAAAATGAACCAATATTTGTGGAATAAGTACAAAAAGAGAAACAAAGACATCTGGGAATATACACATTTGTTCCCCCAATCTGTTTTATCTCTCACATCAGCTTTGAGTCTCTGGAGGCAGAAATCGAATTTACGCTGGCTTAAGTTAATGAAAAACATGAGTTGGTTCAAAGTATAAGGAATTCAGGAACTAATCTGATTCTAGGCAGAAATGGGTAGAGAAGCTTAAGTCATACAGTCAGTGTTTTCCTTTTTCTGCCTTTTTTCTGCCCTTCTGTGTTGTCTCTGTTCTCAACTACTATTTTTGCTACAATGCGCAGGGGTGTCCATGGCTGTCGGCTGGCAATCTCCGGAAAGCTTTTCTTTTTCTTACAATTGCCAGCAGAATCTGGGGTGAGTCTAACTGGAACAGTTTAGCTCATATGATGACCCTAGCACCAATTACTGGCAGAGGGTAGCAGGTATGTTGGTTGGGTTTGCCTGGCCTCATTATCCATGAAGGCAGAGGAATTAACCTCAGCTACCAATCCCTGTACTTGGCATGATGGAAAGATGGTTCTTCCAGCAGAAATGGATGTGTCATTAACAAAAAGGAAGGAATGTAACAGAAACACTGGTACATCTAAATAAAATCAGCCCCTTAAGAAGATGTTTTTACTAACTGCCAACGACCACAATCCAAAAGTATTAAATAACAAATTCCATAAATAAACACATCACAACTTTTTAAAAAATATAAAATAGAGTATTTTTCTTTCTTCCTCCTGGCATCAGCCTGGGTTGTTTAGGGATCTCCACGGGACCTATTCTGCCAACAGCTCAACCAAACACAACCCAGTCCCACCACTGGAAGCCTTGCCTGCAAGAGATGGCCAGTTCAGACTCCATATCCCCCCTTACTAGGAGTCCTCACTCAGGTCACTCTCATAGACTCCAGAAGTATCCACTTCACTGGGTTTCTGCACTACCCCCCAAGTGCCCCCAATACCAGCCATCTCTCCTCACACTCTCTCTCTTCATCCCATCTCTCCCCACACCTGATCCCTCTTGTTCCCATCCCCACCTGCCCCCAGTCCATCCACCCATGAAATCTATTTCCCCATCCCTGGGAGATCACTATCTCCCACTAGAGCCCTCCTCTTTACCTAACCTCTCTGTCTACAGATTGTAGCTTAGTTATCATTTACTTAACAGCTAATATCTACTTATAAGTGAATACATACCATACTTGTCTTTTTGAGTCTGGGTTACCTCACTTAAGATTTTTTTCTAGTTCCATCCATTTCCCTACAATTTCATTATGTCATTTTTTAAAAACCCCATGAGTAATAATCCATTGTGTAAATATAACACATTTTCTTCATTCTTTGGTTGAGAAACATCTAGGCTGTTAGGATAAAGTGGTGAAAAGATACCCTTAGTAGGCCCAAGGTGTGCTGCTAAGAGATCATACTATGCAACATATCTAATGCAAGAGGTTTGTTGGGGGTAGGGAGAGTGAAAGGCCATCTCAGAGTGGGGACCAGAGAGAGAGAAAGAGAGAGACAGGTAGACAGAGAGACTGGGAGATAAAGAGAGTGAACAAGACAGTGAGAATGTTCTGGGGTGGTTAGGAACTTTAAATTGGGTGCATGCTACTACACAACTCTACACGACTTATAGAGACAGGAGAGCTGCCACACCTGGCTGCTGCAGGTTGGTGGGGAGCACCAAATTTACAACATAGGTTGTTTCCAGTTTCTAGCTATTATGAATAAAGCCACCATGAACATAATTGAGTAAGTGCCCTTGTGGTAGGATGGAGCGTCCTTTGGGTATATATCCAAGAGTGGTATAGCTGGATCTTGAGGTAGATTGATTCCCAATTTTCTAACAAGCTGCTATATTGATTTCCATGTGGCTCTACAAGTTTATACACCTACTAGCAGTGGAGGACTGTTCCCATTGCCCCCACACTTGTGTTATTGATCTTAGCTCTTCTGACAGGTATAAGATGGAATCTCAAAGTAGTTTTTTATCTATATTTCCCTGATGGCTAAAGAGTTGAACATTTCTTTAAGTGTTTCTTCATCTATTTGAGATTCCTCTGTTGAGAATTCTCTGTTTAGATCTGTACCCCATTTTTTAATTGAATTATTTGTTTTTGTTTTAAATTTTGGTTCTTTCTTTCTTTCTTTCTTTCTTTATTTCTTTATTTATTTATTTATTTATTTAATATCTCATTTCTTGAGTTCTTTATGTTTTGACTATTAGTTGTCTATTGGATGTGAAGTTGATGAAATTCTTTTTCCATTCTGTAGACTGACATTTTGTCCTATTGACCCTGTTCTTTGCCTTACAGAAGATTTTCAGTTTCATGAGGTCCCATTTATTAATTGTTTATCTTAGTGCTTGTGCTATGAATGTTCCATTCAGAAAGTTGTCTCCTGTGCCAATGCATTCAAGGCTATTCTGCCCTTTCTGTTCTATCAGGTTTATTGTATCTGATTTTATGTTGATGTCTTTGATCTGCTGGGACTTGAGTTTTATGCAGGGTGATAAGTATGAATCTATTTACATTCTTCTACATGTTGACATCCAGCTTGACCAGTACCATTTTTTGAAGATGCTGTCTTTTTTCCAGTGTGAATTTCTAGCTTCTTTATCAAAGATCAGGTGTCCATAGGTATGTGGATTTATGTTTGGGTCTCCAGTTCAATTTCAGAGAACAGTGTGTCTGTTTCTATACCAATACCATGTGGTTTTTATTACTAGAGCTCTGTAGTACAACTTGAAATCAGGGATGGTGAGACCTTCAGCAGTTCTTCTTATTGTTCAGAATTGTTTTAGGGCTGGGCAGTTGTGGCTCATGCCTTTAATCCTAGCACTCTGGAGGCAGAGGCAGGCAGATCTCTGTGAGTTCGAGGCTGGACTAGTTAGTCTACAGAGTGAGAACCAAAGCTACACAGAGAAACCCTGTCTTGGAAAAAAAAGAGATAAGAAAAGAATTATTTTAGGTATCCTAGGTTTTTGGGTAGGTTTTTGGGTTTTTTATATGAAGTTGAGTATTGTTTCAAGGTCTGTAAAAAAAAAAAATGTGTTAGATTTTGATGGGGATTATGTTGAATCTGTAGATTGCTTTTGGTAAGATGGACATTTTTACTATGTTAATCCTACCAATCCATGAGCATGTGAGGTCTTTCCATCTTCCAATAGCTTCTGCAATTTCTTTCTTCCAAGAGTTGAAGTTTTTGTCATATAAGTCACTTGCTTGGTTAGAGTTACCCAAAGATACTTTATATTATTTGAGGCTATTGTGAAAGATATTGTTTCCTTAATTTCTTTCTCAGTCTGTTATTTGTATATAGGAGTGCTATGGGGTTTGTTGTTGTTGTTATTATTAGTTTGTTTGTTTTGTTTTTTGGCTTAATTTTGTATCTAGCTTCTTTGCTGAAAGTGTTTATCAGATATAGATGTTCCTTGGTGGAAATTTTAGGGTCACTTATGTATACTATCATCATCTGCAAGTAATACTTCTTCCTTTCCAATTTGTATCCCCTTGATCTCCTTTAGTTGTCTTATTGCTCTAGATAAGACTTCAAGTACCATATTGAATAGATATGGAGAGTATGGACAAACTTGTCTTGCTCCTGATTTTAGTGTAGTTGCTTTGAATTTCTCTCCATTTAATTTGATATTGGCTATACCCTTACTGTAAATTGCTTTTATTATGTTGAGGTATGTCCCTTGTACCCCTAATCTCTTCAGGACTTTTATAATGAAGGGATGTTGGATTTTGTCAAAGGCCTCTTCTACATCTGATTAGATGATGATATGTTCTTTTTCTTTAAGTTTGTTTATATGGTGGATTGCATTTACCTGTTTTCATGTATTGAATCATCCCTGCATTTTTTAAATGAAGCTTATTTTACCATGGTGGATGACCTTTTTGATGTGTTCTTGGAATTGGCTTACAAGTATTTTATTGAGTATTTTTGCATCTATGTTCATAAAGGAAATACTGGTCTGTTAGTCTCTTTGTTGAATCTTTATGTGGTTTGGGCATCAAGGTAACTGTGGCCTAATAAACTGAATTGGGCAATGCTACTGTTCTGTTTGTGGAATAATTTGAGGAGTATTGGCATTGACTTATCTTTGAAAGTGTGGTAGAATTCTGTACCGGGCTTTTTTTAGTTTGGAGACTTTTAATGACTGCTTCTATTTCAGTAAGGGCTATAGGCCTATATAAATTTTTTATCTGACATTCATTTAGCTTTGGTGAATGGTACCCATCAAGAAAATTATCCATTTCTTTTAGGTTTTCCAGTTTGGTGGAGTACAGGTTTTTAAAGTCTGTCCTTGTGATTCTTTGGATTTCCTCGTTGTCTGTTGTTATGTCCATCATTTTGTTTCTGATTTTGATATTCTCTCTCCTTCTTTTAGTTAGTTTAAGTAATGGTGTGTCTATCTTGTTGATTTTCTCAAAGAACCAACTCTTTGTTTCATTGATTCTTTGCATTGTCTCTTTGTTTCTGTTTTATTGATTTCAGCCCTTAGTTTGATTATTTCTTGTCATCTACTCTTCTTGAGTATGCTTGCTTCTTTTTGTTCTAGAGCTTTCAGATGTGCTGTTAATTTACTAGTATGAGATCTCTCTAATTTTTGTATGTAGGCACTCAGTGCATGAACTTTCCTCTTAGCACAACTTTGTGTCCCATAAGTTTGGGTATGCTATGTACTCATTTTTATTGAATTCTAGAAAGTATTTAATTTATTTCTTATTTCTGTCTTGACTCATTTTTCATTCAGTAGAGAGTTGTCTGGTTTCCATGAGTTTGTAAGCTTTCTGTTTTCTCTGTTGTTGTTGACATCCAGCTTTAATCCATGGTGTTCTGATAGGATGCAGGAAGTTACTTCAATTTTCTTGTTATTTGTTGGGACTTGCATTGTGTCTGAGTATATGGTTGGTTTTGGAGAAAATTTTATGAGGTGCTGAGAAGACTATATATTCTTTTGTGTTTGGGTGAAATATTCTATAAATATCTGTTAGGTTCTTTTAGTTTATAACATCTGTTAGCTCCAGCATTTCTCTGTTTAGTTTTTGTCTAGATGACCTGTCCATGGGTGAGAGTGGGGTATTGAAGTCTCCCACTATCAATGTGTGAGGGTCAAAATGTGATTTAGGATGCAGTAGTATTTCTTTTACATAAGTGCCCTTGTGTTTGGGACATGTTAAGAATTGAAAAGTTACCTTGGATTTTTTTTTCCTTTGATGAGTATGTATTATCTTTTCCAGTCTCTTGATTAGTTTTTATTTGAAGTCTACATTTTGTTAGCTATTAAGATGGTTACACCAGCTTGCTTCTTGGGTCCCTTTGCTTGGAATATCTTTTTCTAATCTTGTACGCTGAAGTAATGTCAATCCTTGATATTGAGGTGTATTTCTTGGATACAGCAAAAGGATGGATCCTGTTTTCTCATCCATTTTGTTATTCTATGCATTTTTAATGGGGAACTGAGACCATTAATGTGGATAGATATCAATGACCAATGATTGTTGCTTCCTGTTTTTTTTGTTGATGGTGATGGTGGTGGAAGTTGTGGTGTCTGTGTGTGTGGGTGCACACACACTTCTCTTCTTTTGGTTTTGCCTGTGTGAAATTACTTATTACCTCTGTTTTCATGGGTGTAGTAAACCTTGGTTTGCAATTTCCCTTCTAACACCCTCTGTAGAGCTGGATTTTCGTAGATAGATATTGTTTAAATTTGACTTTTTCATGGAATGAATATTTTATTTTCTCCATTTATGGTGACTGAAAGTTTTGCTGGGTATAGTAGTCTGGGCTGGCATTTGTGGTCTCTTAGAGTCTGGAGGACATCTCTCCAGGCTTTTAGAATCTCCATTGAGAGAGAAGTTGGGTGTAATTCTTATGGTTCTGCCTTTATATGTTAATTGATATTTTTTCCTTGCAGCTTTTAATATTTTTCTTTGTACTGTATGTTTAATGCTTTGATTATTATGTGGTGAGAGGTCTTTATTTTCTGTTCCAGTCTATTTGGTGTTCTGTATGCTTGTTGCACCTTTATAGACATCTCTATCTTTAGCGTAGGAAAATTTTCTTCCATGAGTTTGTTGAAAATATTTTCTAGGCCTTTGAGCTGGGATTCTCCTCTTCCTCTATTACTATTATTCTTAGGTTTTGTCTTTTCATTGTGTCCCAGATTTCCTGGATGTTTTGTATCAGAAACTTTTTAGATTTAACATTTTCTTTGACCAATGAATCTATTTCCTCTATCATGTCTTCAATGCCTGAGATTCTCTCTTCCATCTCTTATATTTTGTTGGTGAACTTTGCCTCTATAGCTCCTGTTTGAATCTCTAAATTTTTCATTTCCAGTATTCCTACCATTTGTTTTCTTTATTGCTTCTATTTCCATTTTTCTGGCTTTGAACAAGTTTGTTTGTTTTTTCAACTACTTGTTTGGTTTTTCTTGCCTTTCTTTGAGTGGATTATTCATTTCTCCCATTGCTTATTTGTCTTTTCTTCCATTTCTTTAAGATTTACTCACTTCTTTTTTAAGGACCTCTATCATCCTCATAAAGTTGGTTTTGAGGTCTTTTTCTTTTCTTTTCTTTTCTTTTTGTTTCTTGTTTTTCAAGACAGAGTTTCTCTGTGTAGCTTTGTGCCTTTCCTGAATCTCGCTCTGTAGACCAGGCTGGCCTCGAACTTACAAAGATCTGCCTGGCTCTACCTCCCAAGTGCTGGGATTAAAAGCGTGTGGTCTTTTTCTTGTGCTTCAGCTGTGTTGGAATTGCTATGTTGGGTTTGCTGTAGTAGGATAGCTGGGCCCTGGAGATGACATATTGCCCTGGGTGTTGTTGCTGGTGTTCTTACGCTGGTGTCTAGGCGTCTGGATTTGGGGTGATTGTAGGTCTAGGTGCTGATTTCCTGGTTTGTCTTTGTTGGGTAGGGGTTTTGTTCCTTCTTTTCTGTTTCCTTGATGGATTTTTGGAGTGTTTTCCTAGGGGATTTATTAATTTCCTCACACTGTTTATTTGTGTTTTTCTGGATTTATTTAAGGGATTTATTAATTTCCTCTTTAAGGGCCTCTATCATCCTCATATAGGTGGTTTTAAAGTTTACTTGTGATTCAGCTATGCTGGAATATTCAGGGCCTGCTGTGGTAGGGTAGCTGGGCTCTAGTGGAGACACGTTATCCTGGCTGTTTTGACTGAGTTTTTATGCTGTGCTCTAGTGGAGACATATTGTCCTAGCTGTTTTGACAATATTTTTATGCTGGTCTAGACATCTGGGTTTGGGGTGATTATATATCTAGAGGCTGATTTCTGGGAGGTCAGGAGGAGATGGTCTGTGGGATCCACAGGAGGTATAGACATGGCAGAAGGGAGGTTGCAGTTGGGATGAGCTTAAAACATTGGGTCTGCTTGGGGGACAGAGAGAGCAGAGAAGGTCTTCAGTCAGGCTACTTGTTCTTCTGATAGGCATAACCTGTGGTTGAGCAAGGGTTGTCTTTCTGAGTTGGGGCCTGGGACACAATGAACAGTCAGGCAGGGAGGCTGCAGCTTATGTTCTGTTACAGCACTGGGGATTGGGTCTGCTAGCCTGAGGGATTGGGTCTGCCAGGGGAGCAGAAAGCAAATCATAACTTTTTTTTTTTTTTTTAAGATTTCTTTATTATGTATAATGTTCTGTCTGCATGTATGCCTGCAGGCCTAAAGAGGGCACCAGATCTCAGTACAAATGGTTGTGAGCCACCATGTGGTTGCTGGGAATTGGACTCAGGACCTTTGGAAGAGCAAGCAGTGCCTTTAACCTCTGAGCCATTGGGCTCACAACCATCTATACTGAGATCTGGTGCCCTCTTCTGGCCTGCAGGGATATGTGCAGACAGAACACTGTATACATAATAAATAAATCTTTAAAAAAAATTTAAAAAAAAAAGATGTAAGCCATCATGCCTGGCAAGGAAAAAAAATGGAAAGACTTTCTCTTAAAAAAAAAAAAATTCATTTCATAACTTTTTAAGAACCGTGGCATTCCTGAATACTAGGCAAGTAGCTTATACTTCTAGCCCTTTTAAATTTTACCTTGAGACAGGGCTTATTCAATTTTGCTGGCCACAAAATTATGATCCTCTTCTCTTCACCTTTAAATAACTTTTGTTATATTATTATAATTATTCTATTTTATTACTAGTTATTGATTTCTTACTGTTCTTAATTCATGAAGTAAATTTTATTGGAGGTCTCTATAACAAAAAAACTACAGTGTGGATGGAGTTGGGAGCTATCTGTAGTTTCATTTGGGTTGGGGTGTCTGGAGTCTGAAGCCAACACTTCTAAAGACAGTGGGACTGCTGTGTTCTGAAAATGTTAGTAGTGACTATCTGCAGAGGTAAAGTAGAATGTGTGCTATTTATAATTACAAATGTAATAGAATACAAAATATAATTTATCACTTAAATATATAATTTAATTTTATATATAATCTGAAATGTCCTCTACACCTTATATTTTGAACACTTAATTCTCAGCTTGGAGCACTATTTTGGGGGAGTTGTGAAACCTTTAGGAGGTGGGGACTATTTGGCAGTCCCCACCTTTGGAAGTTCATGTCACGCTGTCTGTTTCCTGGGACACCATGATGTGTACAGCCTATTGGTATGTGCTGAGCAGCTCTCTCCCGTCTTTCCTGTTGTTATGAAGTAAACCCCTCTGATCTCATGAGCCAAAGTAGGCATTTCAGCCCTTCAGTTTCTCCTGTCAGGTATTTAGGATACAGCAGTACAAAAGTAAGAATAAGAAAAGTAGTTCCTGGCAGGACGGTGCTAGTGCACTCCTTTAATCCCAGCACTGGGAGGCAGAGGCAGGCAGAGCTCCGTGAGTTCAAGGCTATCCTGGTCTACAGATGGAGTTCCAGGACAGCCAGAGCTACACAGAGAAACCCTGCCTTGAAAAAAAAGGAAAGAAAGAAAAAAGAGAAAAAGAAAGGAAGGGAGGGAGGGAGGGAGGGAGGGAGGGAGGAGAGAGAGAGAGAGAGAGAGAAGAAAGAAAGAAAGAAAGAAAGAAAGGAAGGAAGGAAGGAAGGAAGGAAGGAAGGAAGGAAGGAAGGAAGAAAAAGAAAAGCGGTTCCAGAGAAACAGGACCATCGCTGGGGTATAATCTAAACACATGGCTCTCTTGGGCCACTGGACTGGCTTGTGGGAGGCATTTGGGAGTTTGGTAAGGCAAGCTAGAGAAGCCCTAGAATCCTGTAAGCATAGCTTAATGTGCCATCCTGTGCAGGGTTGGAAAACCAGAAAGCTCATGGAAATGCTGACAGCAAGGACTGTGCCTATGAGGTTCCAGACGGGACAAAGACTTTATGAGACACTGGACCAGATGCTACTGATGTGACAGTATGGCAAAGACTTGGTGTTTACCTGTGTCCTCAAAAACTGAGTGAAACTGAAATCAAACATCATGGGCATTAATTTGATAGAAGCAATTTCAAGACAGCGTAGTGTTCAGATTGCTGTAATTGCGGGCTGCTTTTAGCCAGATTTATAGTGAGAATCTAGAGCAAAAAGCAGAGAAGGGTTTGAATTTTTTTGACCAGAAAAAGAGCATCCTTAGCTTGGACAAAGAAGTCTCCGCTGTTACAGAGATTAGTGTCATTAGTGAGCAACTGCAGTTTTCTCTGGACAATAGGAGAGAAACCTTGAGGGCAATTCGGGCATTGCCTATACCCACCCTATTTCAGACTCCAAGGTATGAAACTGCAAACCCATTTGAAAGATTTTCCTTTTTAAAGAGGCTTCTCTTCCTCAGGTACTCCATTCATACAAGGCTGCACGGGGAGTACTCCTTCCAGGTTTAGCCCCTGGAGGCTGCTGCAGCTGCGATCCACGGTTGCTTGGTTGCTGCTTGAGCTGGTGGCCAGACTTGTTTTTCTGCACACTGTCCTGCTCTTAAAGGCATGCAGAATACAGTTGTTAGAGTGTTGTAGAAGCCTACACTCATGCTTAGAAAGGTCTATGGGGCCAGGTAATGTGTAGCAAGGTCAGGTTCACTATGAGGAGGCCCTAAGAAAGGTTTGTGTAATCCTATGAAAGGGATGGATAAGTTGAAATGGAGACCTGGATTGTTGGAGATGCCAGACATGTGGGATGTCTGGCAGGGACAGCTATGGGCACTTAGTGGAGCTAGCCTGAGAGAGGCTGTGTAAGCTGTAAAGAGCAAGGCCATGTGGATGGGGCTAGCCAATCCCAGGGGAGCCCACATTATATCACCAATCGCCTCGGGTGCCAAACATGTTGCTACATGATTTAATGGTCACCCTGCTGATTGCAGTCTTGCTTTGGTCCCATCTCTCCTCTGTGGCCCCATTCCTTACCTGTGGGATGGGGATGGTCACTCTGTTCCACCGTATCTTAGAAATATGCTACTTTCTTCCTGAGTTTACAGAGGCTCACAATTAAGAGTTTGTCTTGAGTCTCAAGAGAGAACTTTCACTTTTAAACAGGTTGGGAAACTGGTGAGATTGGGGACTCTTGGTGTTAGACTGACATTTGGGAGCTGGGAGATGATGTTAATAGCCTAAATCTAAAGTGCCCCCCTGGGCTTCATGTCTGAATGCTCATCCCCAGCTGCTGCTGCTGGTGTTGGGAGGCCTTAGGGGATGGGGCCCAGCTGAGGAAGTGGGTCTTAGAGACAGTGGGTCTTGGGAGGTTGTAGCTGCTATCTGGTGTCTACCTTCTCATCCCTGCTCAGTTTTCTGTGCTGCGGTGATGTGAACAGGCCCCACCACACACTCTCACTGCCATAAACGGAGCTGCTCGCCATGCCTCCCCCCAGAATGGGCTGAAACAGTTCATTGTATCTGTCAGGTGGTGTGGGCACTGTGATGCAGAAGTAACTCATACACCATGTTCTTGTCAAGGCCCAGAGTGGCCTGTGCATGCAACCCAACTCTCAGTGAGCCTCAAAGTTTGTCGTTCACTAACATGTCTGTTCAGAGAACGAAACAACAATAAAAAGAAAAACATAAGGAAAGTTTGCTTCATCAAAATGAAACAAAGTCAAACAGCTTTATATTCTATATAAAGATCTCAAGATCTGTAACAGGGCCGTGTACATTCTAAGTGCCCTGAAGAGGAGGACCCCTAGATCATCTCTGTCATTTCCCACAGAGCTTTTTGGATTTCATCTGTAGAACTGGGTCCAGACTTTGGGAAGTGATGCTTTAAATGAGTGCCATAGTCTGGCTCTGTGTCTCATTTGCCCCAGAACACAGGGGACACTGGAGTCACATTCTTCCCTGTTCATTAGTTCTCTGTCTTCCAAACTGGAGCTGCTGGGGAACTGACAGCTGGGTGGATTCTGGAATCCACCTGTGTCTTGCCACAGGCTGTCTACCTCCAGGCTTCCCTGGCGAGTCCTCCGAGGGATCCTAGAAATGACTTGATTTTCAACCAGACAGTGACTGTGTGGTGCTGAACAGATAATGTAATGCTAGAAGAAAGCAAGAAATGATTTACCCATCAGTAAGGAAGCCCAGAAAATGATGATGGGTGCTGATGGATCACCAAGGAGACAGAGCAGTGGCCCATGACTTTTCTGTTGCCATGCTCATCATACCATCTGCCTTGTAGGAGCTGACATTATGCTTGTCTGGACGCTCTCTCCACACATGAAGCAGGCACAGAAAACAATGGCTGAAGGGCTCCGAGTATGGCTCAATGATAGAACACTTGGCTTGCTTTTGCAAGACCCTGGATCAGTCCCAGGACTAGAGAGGAAAATGTAAAGACATTTGGAGTCAGGGAAGATTTGGGAAGAGTCCAAGAGTTTGTTTGTTTTGGGATTTGATTTTATTTTTATGCTTCTTGGGGGCAAGAATAACATAACTAAGAAAATACTAATAAAGAAAATACAAGCTGAAGACAAAAGAAAAATAGAGACAGCCATTCTAACAAAATAGACAAAGCAGCAATAAAAGAGACCAACGTGGAGAAAAATAGACTCCTGGGGATGAGAAACTATTAAAAGGTAGTGTATAGATCTGAAAATCGGAAGCAAAATGAGATGGAACTAGGTCAGTTTAAGACAACCGACTCCAGGAGATGGGTCACGGAGGCTGTACATAGCAGCTGCCGTGAGAAGCAGGTGGTGCTTTCAGAGTCGGAGTTATTTTCATTTTCTCCTGCTTCCTGAGGTGACATCATCAGAATGCGCTTGGAAAGATGAACCAGTATGATGGACACCCGGCCAGAGGGCAGTGGTGGCTGAGTAGCCCTGGCTGACTGCAGCCTAGGCCTTCCACCACAATGTTAACATTTCAGTCCATGTGCTCTCTTCTTCCTACATTCTGTTAAGGAAATATCAAAAACCCAGAGAATCTGGCACTGGGTAACAGCTAATGTTGCTACAGATAAACAAAGGGAAATTATGACTTACTAAGCATTCTTTTTTTCCTGCTGTGATTTGAATTTGTCTAAGTGATGCTTTCTAGAATCCCTTGAGCTAGTTGTTTGTTTGTATTGCTTTTTTCTTTTATGTTTATCTTGGGGGTAATCACCTTCAGAGGTCAGAGGACAGCCGGCAGGAGTGTCCTCATTTCATCATGCGGGTCCTGGGGATTGAACTTGTATCATCAGGCTTGGCAACAAGTACCTTTGCCGGCTGAGTCACCTTGCCTGCCCTGCATTGTTTTCATTTGAGACAAGGTCTCAAGTATCCCAGGCTGACCTTGAACTCACAACGCATTTGAGTATAATCTTGAACTTCTGATCCTCTTGCCTCCCCTTCCCAGGCACTGGAATTATAGGTATCTGCCACCGTGTACCATTTATAGAAATTCTTAAAGAATTTTATCATTTTCAAATTCTTTTATGTTTTCTGATGTTGCCAAATGCTTGTCTTTTAAAAGTTTAGACAAAGAAATTCCTTCCTCCTCTATACCTAACCCGTATAGACATTCACAATTGATGGTATTCTTTGTCCTAGACACATACACAAACACATACACACACACACACACACACACACACACACACACATGTGTGTGTGCATCTGAAAATATGTGCAATGAATTTTATGTAAATAGTATCACTCAAAGCATGCCACCTTGTTAACTTGAACTTTTAATTATACATATCTTAAAAACCATTATACACCAATATACATAGAATTTTACTGTAGAGAATGTCATGTTATATTTTATCACTCTCTTATCATTGATGGTCATTTAAATTAGCTTTTAAAATTTTTTAAAGCAAAATAAAAATTTCAACTTCCTAAAATAAAATATTTTAGTCGACAGTTTTCTTTAGTAACTGAATGAGCAGCTAGTGACCAAGGCCCCAGGCAAAATGGTGCTAAGTATTTTTTAACCTCAAAGAGAGAGATGGCAAGAGGCTTTCAGCAGCATTGATGTTTCCCTGAGGATACTAAACTCAACCATCCCCCAGTCTGTGTGCACAGGAGACCAGAGAGGAGGAGTGAGGGAGTTACTGAGGGAGGGGGTTACCTGGCTGGGAGGAGTGGGGTGTAGTTTTCTATCTCTCCAAAGCTGAGTGAGGAGTGTTGGCTCTGCATGAAGAGTTGGACAACTTCCACAGGCTGACCAGGATTATGCTTCCAGCTGGACATCTGCTTAGACACTGGGTTTGTGGGTCAGCCCTCATCTTGCCCGGACAGTTAGGAAAAGGTTTAAGCATGTCCTGTTTGTACCCTTGTCAATTCAGACTGCCCATTGAAAGTTCTTGTTTTTTTCATCTTTCTAAATGTGTTCAGATACATATTCATGACCATTCTTAGAGTGACAGGTCAAAAGCTGATAAATATAGCCCATAACAGCATCCCAATTTATACTCTGTATCAGTGCACAGACAAATTTAGAAGTGCTATTTGAACCAATATTAAAGCTTCACACTTTGAGAAAAATGCATCCAACTTCAAGAAAGCAAAAAGCTTTTCTACCTCTTTCACGCTGGGGCAGATGTCGACAAACAGCCCCATCCAGGTCAGATTTAGCCTACCACCTCTGCTTTCCCTGGTGGGAGAGAGTGGGAGATTTGGCAGAGGTTGAACTCAGAGCCCTGCAACTCTCACTGAGCTCCACCCCTGGCCCCTGGAACATGGCATCCCGTTCATTTCCATACCATCTTTAGATGCTTTGTGTTCAATGGCACAGCTGCCATGTGGCGTGCAAAATGAACACACTTAGAATCTGGCTCTTTACAGGAAAAACCCTCTGCTGTGCCCTGTTCTGGAGCAGGCAGACTTAAGTCTTCTACCACACACCCTTTGGTCAGCATATAAAACTGCTAAGACAGCAGTTGAAAATATGTTTGCGTGTACTACTATTGCTACTATATCTGGTGCCAGATCATTCCTGGTATCTTAGTGTTCTCACACCCTTGACTACAGGGGGTGGAAGCAAAGCCATGTTGATATGGTGTAAAGGAGAACCCCCTCTGAGCGTGTTTCCTTTGGCCGCAGGCATGGCTGGCAGGAGGCTGTGGGCTGCTGTTGGATGCCAGGGATGCTGAGCTGGTGAAGTAGGGTGCAGAGGGTACAGGAGCCTGGGCTGAAGCCCTATGAGATTCTGCTCCTGCTTGAATACCCAATGGAGTCTGTTGTCTTGGGCATTGATGACTCTTGTTCTGTAGGAAAACAAACAGATGCTGTCTTCTGTCTCCTCCTACGACCCCCGTTCCCAGTTGCTGTCCGTGTCCTGGAGGAGCTTTTATTGTGGGGAAGGCTGGTAAATGCCTCCCTGGAGGAACTGTCTCCAGTGCGCTCTAAGTTGTTGCTTCTTTGTGAAACATGTCTGAAGGAGTCACCAAATAGTCCCAAGTCATATTTTGAAGAAAAGCCACGTAATAACAATAATAATAAACAATCGTTATTTGAGGGAGTCAGGTGTAATGGTTAAAAAGAGTTCTAAGCCAATCTAGGCTATATGACTATCTGAAAACATAAAAGTTTTTGTTGGTTCTAGGCACCAAATTCAGGGCTTCATCTATGCAGTATGTCTTGTTTACATCCCTCTTATTCTTCCCATCTGTAAGTATCTGTTTCTGTTCAATAGCTCTTCATCTCCATCATGAATGGTCCCTATGCTCTACACTGGAATGTCTGCCCTCCAGCATTTCTGGCTTCACTTAGTACAGGAGAAGACAGGCCGGTTTCAAATCAGAAACCAAAGTGCTGTCAAAAGGCTGCACATGAGGTCAGCACGGGGTTCTATAGGGCATGACCACCCCTAAGTTGAGGGTCACATCCAGTGTCTGAGTTGGCCCACTGAGCAGTAGTAGACTACCAGGGCTTGCAGGCTAAGTGGACAGAGGAGCCTGAGGAAGTGGCTGAGACGCAAGGGCCTCCTGGAGTCAGGACTCTGTTCTTGAGACATCTGGAGTGAGAAAGGACTCCAGAAAGTAGCATCAAGGTTGAGACCAACAAGCATATTCAGTTAGCAGTCTGGAGGAAATAAGCAGAAAGATCTGAAACAGAGACAAAGCTCAAATATTTCTTCAGGGATAAACCAAGCTGTGGCTTGTCAGTATGTTGGTTATTGTTCAAATGCTTTCTGTTGCTGTGATAAATATAACCAAAAGCAAGATTCAGGCCACAGTCCATCGTTGAGGGAAGTCAGGGTGGAAACCATGGAGGAACACCATTTACTGGCTTGCTGTCTTATACAGCCCAGGTCCACCTGCCTAGGGATTGGTAACCCCCACAGTGGGCTGGATCCTCCCACATCAGTCATCAGGCAAGACAATCTCTCACAGCTGTGACCACAGGCCAGTCTGATTTAGGCAATTCTTTAGTTGGGACTCCCTCAGATGACTGTAGACTACATCAACTTGATAGCTGAAGCTGAAACTAACTGGGACAATTACTGTTCTCAATACTGTGACCAAATACTTGACAAACTGCAATTTAAGAAAGGAAAGAAGGGTAGAGTTTGGCTATTTAAAGTCCATCATGGCTAGGAAGGCATGACAGCAGGATTGTGATGTAGATGCTCACTGAGTACAGACTGAGTAGTCAGAAAGACATAGGAAGAGAGAGGTAGGCACTTTGCTCTCTTTTCCCCCAACCTACATTTAGGGTAAGTATTCCTTTCTCAGCTCAGCTTCCCTGGAAATGCCCTCCCTCACAGTCCTGCTCAAGACTTGTTTCCTAGTGGTTTCTGTATCCAAGTCAAGCTGACAAAATGAACCATCACAGCCAGTAGGAATGGAGAGAAGAAAGATGAATCTGTAGGACTGTATGACTGACTGGATAGGAAAGCAGGAGCTAAGGAAGAGTTCTGGACTTGGGTGCCCAAGGGCTGTGTGCCTGATCCCAGGAAGGGAACTGTAACAGCCAGCTAGTGCTATGCAGTGAATTATGCCCAAAGTTAGCAGTTTAAGACAACAGATATGTATCGTCTCCCAGTTGTTGTATGGCAGGAATTCCAGAGTGGAATAGCTAGGTAGTTCTGACTCAGCGCTTTATATTAAGAGGCTTTCAGGACCTCTGAGGTGAGAAGGTCTTCTGGGCTTGTGCCCAGGCTTTTGACAGAAGTTGTACTAGTCTGCATTTTCACCCATTTGATTTTGGTGCAGGGGACCGATCAAGGGCCAGGACTCTGCCACCAAGCCCCAGGCCTTTTTCCTGGGTTTTTATAGGAAGTCAAGTTCCTTGCCACCTGGACCTCTATGTACTATGACTTACACATCCTTACAGCACCCAGTTCCCTGATCCCAACACAGATTCAGTGTCTCAGGTGAGAAGAAAGGAAACCATAGGCTTTTGAGTACCTAGCCTTAGAACTTAGGTATCATCATTTCCTCTTTCTCTGTTCTGTGGATGCAAGTCACTAAATTCACTCGACATTGAAAGAAGGGGAGTTAGGTTCTGCCTTTTAAATGGATGATCTAAGAATTTGGGGGCTTTTTAAAAACCTACCATAGATAAATCTGATGTAGCTGATTTGGACTGATGGCAGATTCAGTTTTGTACATATTGGGTCTGAGATACCCACAAGTAGTTTCCTTGTGAACTATACAATCACTATAAATCTGCCCCTGCTCAAAGTACTGGCCTGTTGTCTAATTTAACCCTTTATTAGGGAGGTGGAACACTGAAGCTGGGACTCATTTATGTAGCTGAGACTGGCCTGTATAACTTTGTAGCACAGGTTGGCCTCAAGTTCATAATTCTGCCTCAGCTTCCTGAGTGGTGGATACAGGCATGTTCATTGTGCCCAATACCCATCTGATTTAAACGTTTTGTTTATGCGCACACATGAGTGTCTGCAAATGCTTGAGTGTGTGTGTGTGTGTGTATCCATGTAGGTGTTCATGCACATTTGTAGAAACTATATGACAATCTGTCATAGTTACTTATTTTTCTACTGCTGTGACAAAGCACCATGACCAAGGCAACTTACAGAGAAAAAAGAAGGGTGAGTATTAGCACTCACAGTTCAAGAGGGTGAGTCCATGGCTATCATGGCAGGAAGCATGGCAGCAGACAAGCAGGTATGGTGCTTTCCACAAGTGAAGGCAAACAGTGAGAGACCTAACTGGGAGTAGCTTGGGCTTTTGAAACCTCAAAGCCCACCCCAATGACACACCTCTTCCAATAGGACCATGCTTCCTCATCTTTCCCAAAAGCTTGGCCAAATGGGGACCAAGCATTCAAATATATGACTGAGCCTATGGTGGACCTTCTCATTCAAGCCTCCACACAATCTCAGTGTCTTTCCTCAGGGGCCACCCACCTTGTTTCTTGACCAAATAGGCCAGTTTGGCTGGCCAGCAAGCCCTAGGAGTCTGCCTGTTTCCACCCCCGAAGTGCTGAGGTTACAAATGCAGTCATGGACCTGACTTTTTTTGACATGGGTTCTGGAAGCTGAACTCAGGTTCTCTTGCTTCTGTGGCCAAGCACTCTACCAACTGGGTTACCTCCTCAACCATATCTAACTTAACTTAGCCATGATAAACACAGCTATTACTGTCTATTAAAGTTATAGAAGGATATTGAAAGCCTGCAGCAAACAGGGTTCTCCATGTTTCCCTGTTCTCAGCCAAGAATTGAATTACTATCCAGAAAGCGAGCTGTGTTTAGTCACTGTTCCTCAAATGGAAAGAATCTGTTCATAAAACTAGGTAAGTGCTGTATTTTGGGGACAATTCAAAAAGAATTTCTTAATAGAAAATTATTTATTTTTATTTCAAATTATGTCCATGAGGGGAGAGTATGTACAAGTACCTGTGGAAGGCAGAGGCGTCAGATCCTCCTGGATCTGAAGTTACAGCTGATTGGAGCCAGTCGATGTGAATGCTGGGAACCAAGCACAAGAGTCCTCTGAAAGTCAGCAAATGCTCTTGACCACTGAGCCACCTCAATAAGTGTTTTGATGGGGTACAAAGTGACCTTTTTGCACCTTCACAGTTTTGCAGTTTGACCCCAAGTGAGGAGGCTGCCTTGTGTTTCCCTCCCATCAGAACCACAGGTGTGGTGCTGTGGAGGTAGGGAGATCTTTTCCCCTAGAGTCCCTAGAGAAGGCAGTGTAGTGTGAATGCTCACTGCTTATTCTCCGTCCCTCCTGTGTTCATGTCCCTTGTACCTACAGGTATCTAGGACTCTATATCCTGCCTGGCTACAGAGCTAGTGTAGGGGGATAGAGGGTCACTGGATAGAGCTGCCAAGAGCTGATCTGTGGGCTTGACCTCAGCTTCTAGCCATGTGCACTCTTCTTGGTAAAGCTCAGTGTGATGCCTGCAGTGGGTCTATCCTGCCTCTTGCTCTAAGCAGTTTAATAAGCGCTCTGAGGTTCACAGGGTGACATGCACTGCTGTTAAATCTTGTAGCCACTTTATCAGACAAGCATCTTGAAATGGCAGTCCTCCAACCACTGAACTATTAATACGTATACAACAAAGAACAGCAAATACCCCAGGGAAGTTTTTGCTTTGTTTCCTTTTTCTTTTTAGCTCATTTCAGGAGAAAGCCAGTTTATCATACATGTGTATCTTTGTGGACTAGAAGGCAATGGGGAAATTTTAGGAACTGTGACCTAAAGAAAACTATTTATGTGATGCTTTCCCCAAAATGATCAGCATAATCCAATTGTTTCTAAAGAACAATCCCTAAACCCAGCTTGACCCGCTACATTGTTTCTTGTGAAGCTGGGTTTTTTAGTTGCCAAATTTTTAACAGTGGTTATTCCGGGAAAGGGGTGCCGCCTGCTGCTGGGTGTACATGCCTGTCAGGAAACATTACATCTAGCAGTGCTGTCCATGTGTGCCAAGTGTCGTTGTTCATTGCTCATTTCTTATTAAAAAGAACCTGGTTCCTGGCAAGGCTAATTCTACAGAGAGCGCGCGCGCATACACGCACACACACACACACACACACACACACACACACACACACACACACACGACTGTGAAATGTAGAAAGAATTTAAATTTGTCCCTATGTTAAGTGGAAGAAGGTACCTTTAGTTATGACAGGCATTCCAGCACTGCCTTCCACTGTGTGATACAAGGAGTGCCGCACTATTGTAACTGCCCCCTCTTTATTTAGAAGCATAAACACTAGGAGTACACTATCTATCGACCTACGCAGGAGTCATTCTTAAACTGGAGAATTCCGTATATATCGCTGCCTTCCACTTGGCAACCTTCAGATCATTAGCGAGAGCACAGTGTTAGTGTCAAAGCACACAGCGGCGGTTCTACTTCTTGTGGAAACTTCACCCTCAGCTAATTCAGCCCATCTTACTCGCTAATGTCTGAATTCAAGGTCATTTTCCTTGTGAACTCCTTGAAACTGTTTTCGCAAGTTGTGGCAGGTGGGCTTTGCTGTGTGATCACTTACAAGTGTTTTTCAGTCTCTAAACTGCAGTTCTGTGGTTGATTTTTACATGGATGGCCTGAAGTTAAAGAACAACCCATACAATACTGACCTTGGATGTGTTTGGATTAGCGTCTTAAGTGCTGAGTTTGGGCTTCATATTCTTTTTTTTTTTTTGAGCTGAGGATGAAACCCAGGGCCTTGTGCTTACTAGGCAAGTGCTCTGCCACTGAGCTAAATCCCCAACTAAGTGCTGAGTTTGAAGACATGTATGTTCGTACTGAGTGCAGACCTTCCCTTTAGCAAAGCTATTGTATCTCCAGATTTCCTGAGTTTGCATGTAATTCTTTTTAAATTAATAAATATATTCCTAGGATATATATTCAAGTTTTTCTTTATGAAATCTACTATATATTTCAGTTTATATTGCAGTTGTGTTTTATATATTATGAGACTCTATTGTTAAAGTGTTAATTAATTTGCATCCTCTGAAAAATTATCTCTATTAATACTGAATAATAGCCTTTTTACCTTGACAATGCTTAACAGTGTGCTCAGTTGATACTCATACAATACCCACCATGCCTGGCTCTTAGACACTTTGCTTCTCCCCCCCCACCCCATTTGGGACAAGGTCTTGGCTATGTAGTATTGGCTGGTCTGAAACTCCCTATGTAGACCAGCCTGGCTCTAACTCATAGAGATCCACCTGCCTCTGCCTCCTGAGTGCTAGGAGTAAAGGTGTATGTCACATTACTCAGCTAGACACTTTTTATTAAGCAGCATGGCTACTCAGGGTGTAAGTGATGTTACATGCTCAGCTCTGTCTCAATGGTTCAACACAATGGTTGAAAAATTATTCTTTAATCATCACAGCCTCTTTCATATTCTTTCAAAGTACTTGCTACTCTCTTCCCCATTTATCAAGTCTCTCGGCAATAACTCATACATAATGCCCCATTAGTGTAGTTAATTTTGTTATGGTTTTTTTTAGTGTGTGTGTGTGTGTGTGTGTGTGTGTGTGTGTGTGTGTGTGTGTGTGTTTCTTGGTTTGGGTTTCACCTATCATTTAGATCATAGAAATGAGGATATGCTTCAGTTCTTAGAGTTCATCTTCTACAAAAGACACCTATCCAACAATGCTTTTCAGGGCCATAGAATGGAGACTGCCTCATCTGTTCTTGATAGAGAGAGTTCTTCCAGAGCCTTCTGTAGCAGGTTAGGTCGATGACTTTCAATCAGCACTGGGAGGCCTAGACAGGTCTGTGTCTAGCCTGGAAATCTTACCCACTCATTGACTCTTTAGTAACTTTATTATGATACCTGGGAATTTCTCTTGGCAGAGTTTAAGCCTGGAAATGTATTTGTTATTGTCTAGGTATTCAAATTCATTCATTTGTTTATGGTATGGTAGACTTGCCTCATCTCCAAGACATTCTATGGACAGAACACTGTATTTTTTTCTGTGCATCTGTACCAATGATAATATTAATTTATCAATTAGTTATTGTAAGAGGTTAAAGAACAATAACTAATAAAATAAACAATAACTAATAAAATGATATAACATTTTTTAAAATTATGAGTTGTTTATTTCTCAAATTTTCCATTTAATATTTTCAGACTAGAATTGTGTATGGTAACAGAAGCCACAGAAACTGTAGCTATGGAGGGGGTTGAGAAATCTCATATGCAAGCCATTACACCCTGCTAGAAAAAGCTAAGACTTTCTGTTCTCTCTTCTTAGCAAAGACAGAGGTCTACAGAGGGAGAGACTGAAGGGTCTCTAAATTGAAGTTCAAAGCATTATTTTACTTAATTCACATGACTGATTTATTTAGGCAACTTAAGTGTCTAAGTATACTACTGATAGAAATTTTCATTTCAAAATAATTTTTAATTGAATCAAATACCAATTTAAAGAAAATTATTAAATAAATTGAGTGATTGAGTAAATATGAAGTAATAGATGATGACAATAAAGACCATGAAGGTGATATTTTGATAGTTCAATTTATGGAATACTTGAAAGCCTTTGATACCTTTCCAAATTTGTGTCTTCACTTTAATAATATACTCTTATGCTTTCCCACCCCAGGCACTATGTGTATTGTAAACACAGACTGTGTTGGAATGTGGAAATGGGATATCCAAATTAGCAAATAACATTTTGACCACAGTGTGAGCCAGATATTCCCTTTGAAGGAATAAAGTTTGCTGTGTAGTCAGAATGGGCAGGTGAGCACACTGTCTCACAGCAAAACAGAACAGAAAACCATTTCTTGTTCATGTACCAGCTGAGCTTTAGCTCATCATTGGTACCAGAAATCTAGCCAGTCGGAAACCTCAGGACCAAGGCTAGGAAGGATGATACCACATACTCCTGTTCCTGAGTCTTTTCATTAGCTACACCAAGTCACGTGGTCACTGAGTAACCAAAGTCACTCCAAAGATGAGAAGTCGGGGACAAGTGGTGACATTATTCTATCCAGTAGAGAACCCACAGAACAGGCATGAGGCGTCCTCTCGGTGGAGACATGCAGCGGTTGGTTCGTCGGTCACACTTCTGCCACCTACTCTTCCTCAGGCACTTCTTTTCTACAGATGTTTGTGCTCCTAAGCCATGCCTGGGTCTCTCCTAGACTCGCTTGCAGGCTCTTATGGCTCAGATTTCCCTCACAGCCTCTAAATACCCATGGGCTTGTCAGGGTCCTTGCCTCCAAACACCTGCTGAGCACGGCTTTCAGCTTTTCCCTTCCCTGATGACTGTCTGCATGGCTTTCCTGCATGTTCTTCACAGGTCTCCACTTTGGGCTGAGGACAGTTGCTGAGGGCTCAGGCTCTGTTCTCTAACACCGGTGAGCTGGGAGGCATGCTAGAATCTGCAGATGTGTATAGCTGTAAAATTACCTCTTACCTGGACTCATACACAATTCATAGGAATCTTAACTATGTTTGGTCCAAACACGGACGACCCATACTTCAGTTAAACCCCTGCTTTTCGATCTTATTTCTTAAATGTAAGGATACCTTAAACTCAGATAATGCTTTTTCATTTGCAGAGGGTTTCATGTGTGTTGTGTTTATTCTCCATAGTCTGTGATGTCGGATATTTATTATCTCTGTTTAAAACTTAAAACTGGCAGTCAGTTTTCTCAGCCAATCAGCTCATCAGTGGTTAAGGGAACCACAACTCCAAACCCTGACCTCATAGCCAGGATGTCTGCAGTTACTTCACCAAATTGCTGTGACTCACAGAATTCATAAAACCCACAGAATTTAGCCTGATACTCTGTCACATTTCAACCCCCCATACCTATCTTGAGGCCGAAGACTGAACTACTTTTCTGTGCATTGTCAAGTGAGTATTCTGACATCTGCCCTGAGCTCAGTGTGATGGTCACTAGGGATCTGAAACTTCTTTATTCATTTAAGATTGACTCTTGGGCAGAAAGCTAGAGAGGTTCTGTGTGTGTTCAGGGTGCTTCTGTCCAATATACATTTCCTGGGTATTTCCTCGCCTGGGTCTTGGAGATACAGCAGTGAACAGGATAGATTTGAATGCTGTTTTCACAATGCTTCAGGTGGAGAAAGCCCTTAGCCTGGAGAGCAAAATTCGCTACAGTGATGCCAGTGTGGTGGTTGCTGTCATTGCTCATGTTGAAGAATCGCCACATTCTCCTCTTATTAGTGAGGAAACAGAAACAAATGACCATATAACATGCTTTTGCAGCACACAGTGAGTGATTCATTCAGTTTGCTTTGTTTTCAAGTGTCTTGTTGTTTTTGCTTTTTTCTTGTCTTCTTGAGGCCAGATTGCATGTACCCACCCAGGCCCCAGACTCCGTATGTAGCCCAAGCTGGCGTTGGTCCTCTTGTCCCCACCTCCCAAGTGCTGAGATAGTCATGTGCCACCACACTCAGCCTGATCTAAGTGCTGAGGCTAACTGCTCTTAGCAGAATTTTTCTAAAGGACAGATATAGAGACTTAATGTTAAGGAGAACCACACAGACAACTTGAAACAACAAGTTCTGTGTGTGTGTGTGTGTGTGTGTGTGTGTGTGTGTGTGTGTGTGTGTGTGATGTGTATGTGATGTGTGTGTCGTGTGTGTGTGTGTGTGTATTTTATATATGACAATCAGTGCCATCTTGATAAGTCAGGAATCTATCCCTCTGAATCCCAGGACTTTCAAACCCAGAGCTGTGGGGCCAGAGAGAGAGCTTGGTGGTTAAGTAGGAGGACTAGAGTTTGTATTCCAGCACCCATACAAAAAGGTGGGCTATCCCCCACACACACACCTGTTACTTATACACTTTTAGGGGTAGACAGGAGGATTGTGAGGCTTTCTAGCTGCCTGATTTGCTGAAAGCTCATTCAGGCTCAATGGGAAACCCTGTGTCAGAGGAACAAGGAAGAGAATAATAGAGAAGGCACTGAGCACCCTCCTCTGACCTGTGTGTGAGTGTGTGAGTGTGTGTGTGTGTGTGTGTGTGTGTGTGTGTGTGTGTGTGTAACCAGAGGTTGAATGCAGGGTCTTGCACATACCAGCCAGGTGCTGTACTACTAAGCTACGCCTCCAGCTCTGCTCACTGTCTCTTAGCTCTGGTGCAGGATCAGTTTTCAAGAACCCAGAGCGTCAAAGCCACAGATGTTGTGTAGAGACACTCCCCATGTCAGTCAGCTTCCCGTTGCTAATAAAACAATTGAATGATCAACTTAAAAAGAGGAAGGAATTATATTTAACTGAGAGTATCAGAAGTTTTGGTCTAGGACTGCTTGGCCATGCTGCTTTGGAGCCTGTGGTGAGGCAGAATATCATGCAGCATTGAGTTTCAGAGCACAGCCATAGCAGCCAGGAAGCAAAGGTACTTGAGGCCATGTCCCAGGCATCCCTGCAAGAGCACATTCCCAATGACATACCTGCCTTCTAGGAAGTCTGTCCCCTAAAGATTCTATACCTTCCAGGAGTGCCACGGGCTGGGAACCAAGCCTTCAGCATCTAGGCTTTGGGGGGCATTTAACAATTTCTGCTGCTGTGTTCTAGAAGGGTCTGTGGAGATAGTGGAAAGACATGGGCACTTTCTCCAGGGAAGCATCAACAAAGCTGTGTGGAGTACTGTGCATCGTTTTAGCTCCATCTTCCTATCTCCACCAGAAAGAGATTAAGTGTTTTGGTCCACTACATTCTCAGCACATAGTAGATAGACCACCAATAAATATTTGTTGAATAAACAAAGCCAGTATATTTGTCACCAGAGGCAGAGGATGTATTCTGTCACCTGAGTCCATTGTCGATAACAGTGGATTTAACCTGATTCCTACAGAAGTTGCTCAAACTCCAAATATTTGGTAGACCCAGGCTGGCATGGAGAGAAGGGTCATTGAAAGAGGGATAGAGGAAGGAACGAAATTTAGAACTTGAATACCAAGTCAGCCTATTTAAACTTAGACTCATGCCTACATCTCAAGATTTACCCTAAAGGATTCCAAGTCCACGGAAGCCAACCAGAAGAAACGATATGGGAGCATTTACTGGACAAGGGCCAGAGAATAAGAACAAGGGAAATCCCATCTTCTGTCATCAGCTTCCTAGAAGAGCAGGCAAATGTGTCAAGGTTTTTTCTAGTTTCCCAGTTTCCTCTGCCTTTGTCTTCCTGAGGAGGGTGATGTACTTGGGACTGGGCTCAGCTCTGAGCCGTGACCAGAGACAGTTAATGAGGAGAAGTATCTTCACCAGCACATGGCCACAGGGAATCTTTAAATATTCAAAGGTGGGTGGGAAAGAGTGTCAGCAGTCCCTGTCTGCTCAGGGAATTGGGTGCTTTTTTTTCATTGCTTGTCTTCCAACAACTAAGGTAGGTCGCAGAGCCCTAATTTACAAGCTCCAAAAGTGAGACCAGTGGATATCCTGACCTTGGCCTGTGCAACTGAGGTATTAGGCCCACATTTATAGATGAGGGAGGGGTAAATACTCAGATCTGTCTGCTGTAAAGTACATGTGTTGCCTCTCGTGTTGAAAATAAGTATGCTTGATGTCCCTTGCCATGAGCTAGTGTTTTGCATTTTCTCCTTCTGAAGTCTTACTGGATTTGTATTTGTTTGTGGGAGCCGGGAGAAATGACTGTTGTACACAGTCAAACTGCCGTTCATTCGTGGTGTCAATGAAATTGGTGTTTGTGGTTCTCATTCTCAGAAACTGCGTTTGGGGCCACTTACCAATGGGCTCTGCACACATATTTGGCTTACATCAAGTCAGCCAAAATGTCCATCCTCCATTCTCTGTTTACTGATTTTAAAGGCAGTCAAGTCCTGTGTGGTTTTTTGGTTTTTTACATTTGCTCTTTGGCTTCTTTTCAGATTCCCATTGGAGGATGTGGGAATGGATGTCCCGTTCCAGGAGGGAGTGCTGAGCCCCAGTGCTGCAGACATGAGGCCCGGTGAGAAAACAGCTGTTTATTTCCTGGTGGCATTCTACCTGCAGCCATTATTATTCAGAGAGAGGACCACTTCCCCTGCATTCGACTTTCCTGACAAATGTAAAGAGAGAAAAATGTGTGAGAGGAAGGTGTCAGGCTCAGCGTTGACTTAAATGTTCATGCTCACGTGATGAGCCCCTTCAAGGCTCATAACCTGCTGGGCCTGCCCTTACCTGCCAGCGTTTTCAATTCCTATAATTGGCCAGTGTATACTAGGATACCAAATTCTAGATGGTTTTCGATAACTGAACATAATTGTATGAATGATTAATATGGGAAACAGGATATCAAGAACGCTCTGTCCTGACAGTAAAACACCAAACCAGAGCTGAAGGTGTAGCTAAGTGGTAGAGTGTTTAGCTAGCATACACAGGGCCCAACTTGAAACCCAGCATCACAAAAAAAAAAAAAAAAAAAAAAAAAAAAAAAAAAAAAAAAAAAAAAAAAAAAAAAAATTACCTTACTTTATAAGGGTTTAAACTCAAGGCAGAAAGGAATTATAAATGAAAAGGAATTATTAATGTTCATTTATAACCTACATGGCTCTCACTTTATAGTTGAGTCTCTCTCTTATACTGCACCAAAACCAAAACCCTACCAACTCCTGACCATGGCATCATTAGCTAAACCTATATGAGGTAAGAAGGAAGAACACAGTTTTCTTTTTTTGCTATTTAAAATAGTTTTCCAATTTTGAGTCATATGACCTTTTTAGAAGGGGTTTGTGCCAAATTTCAAATCCAGGACTTTGTATGTACTAGGTAAGAGCTCTGTGAGGAAGCTATATACCAACACACTTACCTTAAAATGTTCTGTGTGTCTCCACCATTCTTCAAAAGTCACCATAGCAGCTAATTACATATGGCTATTTAAATTAATTAAAAAGTAAAAGTTTTAAATTTCATTCTTCATTAACACCAGTGCCATTTAAAATGCTCAATAACCATATGCAGAGCAATGAGTACAAAGATTCTTTTGTAGAACTGCTCTGAGAACTCCTGTCACACAGACCCTGCTGTTCTTCAAATGTTTCAAGGGAAATATTTTTCAAGTGATGCATTAAGACATCCCATGGTGCACCGTGTGGGTGACGGTCTATATAGAAAAGCAAAAGGTAATATTGTAATAACATAATGCAGGAACAGTAGCATTTCTTAGGCCAAGGACAGAGTTGAGGGGCATACCAGATGCCTTCGAAATACTTTGTGCTAGGAAACCCATCACTGATTTTGCATGAGGCTAGGAAACATTTCTCCTACTATACTTGCACACAGAATGAATTTGCCTGTGATCGATATGCCAGAGTTTTTCACTAACGCCCTCTGGATATCCTATGGTTTGTTTTAGTGCTTGCTACACATCTGCCTAGACAGGCCATTTCCTACAGGTTAAGGGCTCAGTCCCACAAGACAGCTCCCACTTAGCCACCAATTACAGTCCCAGGCTAGACCTGTGCTCTGACCAACTGGCTATCAATTGGGGTTTCACAGCCCCCACCCCCTCTTTGGGCTTAATAATTCACTAGGACAGCTTACAGAACTCATGGAGACACGTTGCTTTTTCCTATTTTGTTAATGCAAACAATGTTAAAAATTAAGCAGAAGATGTCTGGTTCAATGATAAGATACACGGGATGGATGCTGATCAGTTCAGACTCTGAACTGTGGCCTTGGGAATTGCAGTTCTGGAGTTCCCCCAAGATTCAGATGGCTCTGAGTGGGTGCCCAAATAGTGTGGAGGGATTAAAGGGGAATTTAAAAGTTAAAAGAAAAGGAAGATAATTGGTGCAGAAAAGTTACTTCAATACTAAGATATCCATCATTAAAGCACACACAGTTTGTCAATTTTATATTCATTTAGTCCCTTGTAGCTGGAATAGCTCATTCCCAGGCTGGCATGTCCCACAGAGGAGAGATGGTGTGGCTGTAGATAGATCACAAGGCACACTGAGGAACAAAGTTGCAGTCAGGGATCAGGGCAGAAGCAATACCTTGATACTTTTCATCTGTGTTTCTCAATTATGATTATTGTAGCCAACATGGGATTATTACCCTGAAAAAGAAGTAACTAAGCAATGAGTTACATATAGTATTAGAACTATTAAAAATATCAGTAACAATAAAACTAGATTTTAGCCAGTTGGAACTGGCTCCAAACATCCCTTTAACAGTTCTCCTGGGCTAGGTTCAGGGTCATTTTAAGCATCAATTTTGGATAGGTTTTTCTAAGTAAGTGTCTTAATTAGGGTTTCTATTTTTGTGATAAAACATCATGACCAGCTAAGAATTGTGGCTCACTCCTTTAATCCTAGTGCTTGGGAGGCAGAAGCAGACAGGTCTCTGTGATTTCAAGGCCAGCCTGGTCTACATAGTGAGTTCCAGGACTTCCAGGGCTATATAACAACAACAAGCTGACCAAAACAGCTTCAGGAGGCAAGGGTTTATTCAGCCTTACAACTCTCAGGTCACAGTCCATCACCAAAGAAGCCTGTGACAGGACCTCGAGCTGGAACCTGGAGGCAGGCACTAGAGAAGAAGCCATGGAGGAATGCTGCTTATTGTCTTACTTCCACAGTTTGCTCAGCCTTTGAGGACACTCAAATTTCAAGTCTTTGAGGGCTTGGGTCTTTGAGGACACTCACATTTCAAGTCTTTGAGGGCTTGGGTCTTTGAGGGCATTCAAATTCCATATCCTAGAAAGGATGCTCAGAGAAGTCATCAGTGGGGAGGGAGGGCACCCAAGAGAGTTGCTCCCTGCATAAGTTGCTTGGTTTTATAACTTTGTATTAATTGAGTACATGGAGAACTCATTCTGAAATATCCAAAGAGATTCAAAGGGTACATTCTAGTTTCAAATCATCAAGAGGAATTTTAATCTATCAAATCAGGAATCTTCAAGATGAGGGTCCATGGCTTAGGCATAAGAGAAACTGTATTTCTGAAACAGTGGTTGCTCAGTAGTCTTCTTTGGGTAGCAGTTGCCTGTAGACAACTGTCCTGATTTGCTTACTGTTGCTGTGATAAACACCATGTACAAAAGCCACTGGGGCAGAAAAGGTTTATTTGGCCTCCACTTTCAGGTCACACACATCATTAAGGGACATCAGGCAGGAGGTCAAGCAAGAACTGGAGGAGAGCCACTGGATTGCTGCCTCGGTGTCTGCTCAAAGAGCTTTCTTATATTTTTGGTTGTGAGCATAGCCTTTAATGGCTGAGCCATCTCTCCAGCCCTCAAAGAGCTTTCTTTTTTTTTCCCCCACCCCTCAAAGAGCTTTCTTATACACAGTCCAAGATGCCCTGCCTAGGAATGGTACAGCCCACAGTGAGCTGTGCCCTCCAACATCAGTTAGCAATCCAAAAAATGCCTTGCAGACATAGAGCAATTTGATCAGGATAATCTCACAATTAAGACTCCCTCAGAGTTGATAGGTAAAACTAACTAAGAGACCCAATTCCTTCTCAACTTGATGCAAAACACTTTACGCCACACCCATTTGCTTTCTTGTTGAACCCAAGATCCCACATTAATACCAAAATATATAAAATATAGTACATCTTTTTAAAGTCCCACAGTCATTAACATTTTCAACACTTTAAAAAAAAATCAGTGTTTTTTTAAAAGCCAAAGTATTTTAACTGTGGGCTCCTGTAAAGTTAAAAACAAACAAACAAATTATATCCATTCTAATTCCAAGAGGGAAGGACCAGGGTGTAGTGACAATCAGATCAAAGTAAAAACAAAATCCAACATTATAAAAAGGTCAGGGTCCAATCTGGAACTCACTTATGATCTTCTTGGCTCCTAAGGGCTTGGGCAGTCTCACTTTCCTAGCTCTGCCATCTATAACTCACAAAGCTTGTCTTATAGTCTCCTGCTCCTCTCCTTACCTGCCACTGTCATTGGTAGACAGCCCACAGCCCTGGCATCTGCAATTTCCTGGTTCTCTGCAGCAACTGAGGCTGCACCTTCACCAATGGCTTCTCCTGTTCACTTTTCAGGACCTCTGACCCTGCCACACAAAACCAAGCCTGAGCTACTATCCATGACCCTTTCTGCCTTCCAAATCAGTACCATATGGGAGACTCTTGCATATTTCCAAATTAGGCTTCTAGCTCAAGATGCAGTTCTCATTCCCTCTGGACCACAGATTCTGTGTGCCTATCCAGAGGTGATTCTTTCTAGATACTTTCTTCTTAACGATGCTAGTCTTAATGGGTGTGAGGTTCTGGAAGACTTTGGGAGTTGGAAAAAGCCATTGAATGCTGAAGCAGAGTGTAAAGGGCCATTTTTTAGCAGGAGCCTGGAAGATAGTAGTGCTGAGACTAATGGGGAGAACGGAAGCCTGGCTCATGAGGTTTCAAGGGGGGAAGCAAGGACTTTATTAGCAACTGAGCTAGAGGCCATTTGTGCACTGTTTTTGGAAAGACTCTGGCCCTTGTATGAGGATAACTGAAAAAGTAATAGCTAATTTCTTCGTAGAAGAAATGTTTTACAAAACATAACATTGAGTCTGGGGCATTTTTATTTATTGATTATTCTTATGCAGATCTACAGTGAAAAAGAAAACAAGTGGGTCAGAAAGAAAGAAACAACACTAGGAAGCTTAATACCGCCCTCAAGATGTGTATGAAGGGTCCATATCTGCTAAAGAGATTAGCGCTGTTGAGGAGCAGCTTCCTGCTCAGCATTGGAGCAACGGAAAGGCTTCCCTTAGAGCAAGCCCCCACTCCTGGTGCCAATTTCTGTTTCGTTGTTGTTGTTGTTGTTGCTGCTGCTGCTATGATAAAATACTGTGACCAAACTCAAGCAAGTTTACCTTGGCATGCCGTTCCATAGGGCTACGTGGCCACAGTGGTGGGGAAGGCATGACAGTGGGAACAAGGAGAGATCACATCTCAACCAACCACACACAGGAAGCAGACATAGAGTAAGAAGCAGGGCAAGGCTGCAAGCCCCCAGATCTCCCCTGCAGTGATGGACTTCTTCCAGCGTGGCTGCACCTTCTAAAGTTTTTGTAATCTCCCCAAACAGTACCACCCCAAGTGCCCAAATATGTGAGCCATTGGGGCGACATTTCTCATCCAAACCACAATAGTAATTCAAGGTGAAAGTTACCTTTCTGGGGCTGTAGAGATGGCTCAGTGGTTATGAGGACTAGCTGCTCTCCCAGAGGACCCAGGTTCCAATGCCAGCACCCACACAACTCACAACCATCTGTCACTTCTGTTCCGAGAGTTCAAGGGCCCTCTTCTGGCCTCTAAGGGTACTGCACAAACATGGTATACATACACATACAGACAAAAAAACATTCATACATATAAATAAATAAATATATATATATATTTATATATATATATATATAAATATATATATATAAATTTCCCTTTGTAGAATCCAAATCCCAACCACACGAAGGGTGCCTGTCCTAGATACCTAGCCAAGAAATTTTCTTCCTAAGCTGTGGGCAGCAACCCAAATAAAATTTTGGAACATTAATCAAAGAGATAAGAGGTTTGGAAGCTGAAAGGATTTGCATGATCCCAAGTTACCAGGGAGCTGATAGAAAATAAAAGACCTGTTTGCACATTATGACCTTGGCAGCATTGGAGGGAGTGTGAACTACTTCAGACCTTATCTCCAACACCATCTGATGCCAATCAAGGCAAAATTAGGAACTGTAAAAGCTAAGTAACTTTATTTGAGATCTTGGGAATGACATGTTTGGAAAACAAGAGTTCAGAGTGTCTCAGAGAAGCTCAAATAGAAAAGGGGACTGGAAGGAGGAAGCTGCAGACAATGGACATTCTGAAGTTCATTAAAAAGGAAAATGGCTGACATGGGAAAGGCACCATCACATTAGCTTACCCACCATTAGGGCACGTGTGACAGATGGCTAGATCGAAGCACAAATGAAATGTTCCTCTGCCACTTTGCAGCAGTTGAGGCTACATTCAAGGATGTTAGGGGTATTTTCAGACTTGGTTCAATTTAAAAGTTCACATTCCTGCACCCAGTTCATTTTCTTGAATAGCCTGATAGCATGTGAATATCCCACAATACCCTCACAACTCCGTTTTGATGTGCACTTTAGATGTTTTGGTTTTTGTGATTTTTTTTTTTTTTTTCTGAAGACAAGGAGGAAAGAAAGATCTGCTATTCTCCTGGTACTTTAATGTGCTAACTAAAGTGTCAACAGACATGGCTCAAGAGTTCTGGGATTGTTTAGTTTCTTATTGTGTGGTAGGAGGATGAAATGGAGGACCCCATGCACCCTAGGCAATCTGTCTACTGCAGAGCACAGCCCAAAAGAGCCCAGCAGAGATGTTTCAAATTCAGGCCATAAAATCAGTATAATCCAAATAGGGCTTGCAAATAAAAAGGGATGCTAGGGAAATTCCAAGGAATTTAGGAGCCAGAATGATCAGGACCAGAGATAAAGACCAAATAGTTCTTCTTAAATAAATCTCAATCTCTCTCTCTCTCTCTCTCTCTCTCTCTCTCTCTCTCTCTCTCTCTGTGTGTGTGTGTGTGTGTGTGTGTGTGTGTGTGTGTGTGTGTGTGTGTTAAGCATACATATTTTCTTATGATTCTTTTAGATGTTATACTATGGAATGGAGATTAAGAGCATTATCTGCTAAATTCATAGAAAATGCCAAAACACCTATTCTCAGGTTCTGACAGCTCTGTACATTATCTTCAGTGACCTTTCTTGTTTTTCACTTTTTAAAATAAAGCCTTAAGTACATTAGTTAGATTCTTAGAACTTCCCAAGGTCACCACTCAAGCCAATATCACCCTACATTACTGTCTACAACATTCATGATGATACATGCTAAGACTGACAGAGGCAGCTCCCACCTTTATTAGCAGCATGTCTCTCTGCTCATGAGCCTTTTGTTAGCTAAAAACAGAGTCAAACAAGTCCCTTTTGTACAAGTTTATCTGAACAAAACACACACACACACACACACACACACACACACACACACACACACACTTAAAAACATTAAAATGGCTCACACCTATATCCCAGCACTGGAGAATGAAGTTGCAAGTTAAGGGCCAGCCTGGGCTACATGGTGAGAACTTGTCTTATAAAACAAAACAGGGAAGGAAGGATGTAATGGACAAACTGGGGGCAAGGTCCAAATCCCTGATTAGGGTTTTTTCCTTGAGACCAAGTTCCACTCATGAGAACCATGTATGTGACCTAATGTTGCTATTATTTTCTTCAGAACCTCCTAACACCCTGGATCTCAATGGCAGTCACCCTCAGAGAATCAAGCTCACGGCCCCAAATATCAACCTTTCTCTGGACCAAAGCGAAGGGTCAATTCTCTCTGATGATAACCTGGACAGTCCAGATGAGATTGACATCAATGTGGATGACCTCGATACCCCTGACGAAGCAGATTCTTTTGAGTACACTGGCCATGGTAAGTTGTGGAGATAGCAGCGAGGCCAAAGTTATGTAAATGAGTGATTGTCTCAGTAACATTACAAAGAAATCTTTCATTTTTGTGTAAATGGCTACTTGTTGTGACTCTAGAAGCATCTGTTAGAACCTCCCTCAGGGGTGTCCATGCTTGGCAGTTTCCAGAGGTCACTCATTGGCAACTATCACCCACTTGTGAAATCCCTACCCTACAACCTGCACTGTTACGGGAAAACTGAGGCTGTGCGTGGATAAAGAGACTTGAATCTGGAATGCAAAATCTGAAGAGGAGAAATCAGAAACCAATTCCTTTGTATAAGCAAGCTCTTGCCGTCTAAAATGCTCGCTCCCTCAGACCCTAGCTGACTAGTTACATCTCTCCACAGGTGCCACCTCAATAGGCCTTCCAAGATGTGAGCTGTCACAGACATCCCCCACCTGTGTAACCCTAGCTCCTCACACTCCATGCTGGGTTCCTTTATTGTCTGCATTTCCCTTGCTGAAACCCTGGTGGTTAAGGATTTGCTTGCTTATCTGAGTGAGGTGCTGACTGGATTTTCCCCACTAGAATTCATGCCTTCCTCAGGGCGGAGACTTTGTGGTGTTTGATGCTGTATCTCCAATGCAGAAGGAAGAAGGGATGAGGTGGGTGGATGGAGGTAAAGACAAGGCAATGAAGAGTTGCCAGACTCAGGACCAACAGCCATGATGGGGTGCTAGTCTCCTGTAAATCCTTTCTCTTGCTTGGTGACATTTGGCTTGTTCAGAAGTACAGACAAATATAGAGAGAGCCTTTGCTTCCTAAAGCAGTGATGCCATTTCACTTCACTTAAAGCCAGGTAGTTTCTCTGAAAGTATCATTGAAAGTCAAAGTGAAAGACTTCAGCTGTAACTATTGCCCCTTTCGAAAAAATTCTAGCTGGGTGACAGTGACACACACCTTTAATCCCAGCACTCGGAAGGCAGAGCCAGGCGGATCTCTGTGAGTTCAAGGCCAGTCTGGTCTACAGAGTGAGATCCAGGATAGGCACCAAAACAACACAGAGAAACTCTTTCTCGAAAAAAACAAAACAAAACAAAAAAAAGAAAGAAAAAATTCTCCTAGTCTTAAAAGGAAACATACAATTAAATGTTACCAAAAGGGTGCTCAGGCTTTAGGCACAGGAAATCCCATTCATAGGAGAATATGATTGGGAAATTAATCAAATTAGCTGATTAATTCAGCCCAATGTCATTGAGCAATAGGGACAACATCCATAAGCATTGTAGATTTACAGAGTTGAAGATTTTGTTCCCTTAAGTTATAAAATAATAAATAATAATAATAATAATAATAATAATAATAATAGATGCAGGTACAGGACTACTCTAAGCTTATTGTGCTTATATAGAGTTAAGCTGCATTTTTGTCCTGTTCATGGGTTTCTGTAGGGTTCTTCACACATGTGGACTGTAAGCATTTCTAGGGTAATCATGGTATCTAATATAATGTCAATGTGTATTTTAAGGAATAATGAAAATGAAAAGCTTCTGTGCACATTCAATACAGATGCAATTTTTCCCAAAATATTTTCTACCTGCAGTTGGTTGAATCTGCTGAAGTTGGGAGCTGAGTGTAATAATATTTGTATTTGATCTAACTGTTAAAAATACACAAGCATCCCTGGGTTCGATCCTCAGCTCAAAAAAAGAAAAAAAAAATACACAAGCATAAAGAAAAAGAACACCTTGAATTGACATTTTTTTTCCTGCCGCCTCAGAGTCGCCCCCAGCTGCTCCCTCCATCCCACCTGCTCTCATCCCTCCATCTATTCCAGGTGCCCCCTGCCATCCCAGCTCTTTTCCCGCTAATGTACTGACTTGAAACCACCCCAAGACAGCTCTGGCTGGTCCTTCCCTCCCCTTGCCTTTTGCTCTGCTGTCTCTGTGGAGAGCTTTGTCACACCACATCTGAGCCTTTTATTTATAAATAGTAAATCTGTCAAGCAAAGAGGTGGTGGCTGAGCAAGCTGGTAATTAAAGCTGCCACTTGCTGACATGGTTCTTTTTACTTAGTTGATAGAGTCATGTGGAAAGAGGCAGTTTAATGACCCTGGTTATTCTAGGTCTTAGAGTGCCGGATTCTAATGTATTGTGAACTCTAAAATTCACTTTGATTTCAAAAGAAACGTGTGTATCCAAGCACTATTATAAACAAATAAATATGCAAGCCAAAGCATTACCTATCAAAACCACAGAGTTTGTGTGAATGGCTATGTTGTATACAGCAGACATGGATAACCACTGCATAGAGAGACTGGAATATAAATACATACTAGACCTAGTGTATGAAATAAGTGCTTAAAAGACTTGTGTCTTGGGAGTTTTTCAGGCAAGCATGTTGAAGCCAGCCTATACATCCTAAGGGGGATCGTTGGTTTATTAATTCCTCCTGGTTTTGGTTTTGGTTTATTTCATTTTTTTAAAGATCCGGTCACATGATGAGACTGCAGGTGAAGTACCATCCTGACTGTCGAATCCTTTCAAGTACAGTGTTTCAAAATTGGTCATAATTTATTTTACTGGATAGACAGTTTTATAGTATTTACTGTAATGTGTGGGATGCATCCCAAGTACTTTAAGGATAATTATTGTAAGCCTCACATCTACTCTGTAAAACAGACTCTTTCCCCCACTGTAGAGGAGAACACAGAGGTCACACAATCACCTGATGTTATACAGCTGCACGTGGCCACACTAGCATTCAAACCAAGCCTTGTGTTGACTTCCTGCTCCTGCTGCTTCCCTGTCTCATAGACAGATGAGTAAAAAAGGGAGCGACCTTTCCTGAAATGGAGCCTGCACACAGGAAACCCAGTGCAAAAGCTCATGTTCACATGTGTCCTAGTTAGCATTTCTATTGCTATGATGAGACACCATGACCATGGCAACTCTTAGAGAGGAAAAACTTTCAAAGGGGTGGCTTACAGTTTCAGAGGTTTAGTTCGTTATCATCATGGTATGATACAGTGGCATGTAGGCAGACATGGTGCTGGAGGAGTTGACCATCTTGATCCAAAGGCAACAGGAAGTGACCTAGGTCACTGGGTGTGGCTTGAGCATATATGAGACCTCAAAGTCCACCCCTACAGTGACATACTTCCTCCAACAATGCTAGACCTACTGCACCAAAGCCACACCTCCTAATTGTGCCACTCCCTATGAACTTATGGAGGCCACTTACATTCAAATGACCACAACATGTATGTTTCTCTAGGTCACATTGTTGGTTTGAGAACCCATCCTTTACAGCGCCAAGGGTTTTCACACCAATTCCCTCTTTTATTTAGTAGCTGATGACCAAACACTTTCCCAGGGAATTTGTCTAACATTGCCGGTTTGCTTATGAAAAAAACAATTTAATCTCTCCATCCAAAGACACAACGTGTTCCCTTTCAATCAGTTTACATTTATAGCTGTGTCCAAACAGTTGGAGAATATAATTAAGGCTTGAGTTCTGTGCCAACGGAATCAGAACTGCACAGATAGTGGAGGACGTGGGGGTTAGTCATTCATATGAAGGGTAATCTTGATTTTGCTTTCAGAGCTTAGTGATACTAACCCTAGAAACAAAATACTCAAAGGTCAGAGGGCAATGATTACCTCATTCTATTTTTCCAACCCAACCATGACATAATTTCCCTCACAATTCAGAGCTCAGGTATGATACAGGATCTTCATCATGGACGTGAAAAGATGGTAAAGAATTTGACCTGTGTGTTTCTGATGATAAGAACATTGAACTGCAGTGGCACATGCCTTTAAACCCAGCACTCTGGAGGCAGAGCCAGGTGGATCTCTGTGAGTTTGAGGCCAGCCTGG